>NC_057811.1:247038562-247147121 GCF_018294505.1 Triticum aestivum | reverse complement strand
GGGGTTCGGTGGTGGGTTCGGACGACGATGAGGTGGTCGTAGTGGAGAGCTAGCAGCAGCAATGGCGGGCGGCGGAGCTCGGGCTCCGGCGAGAAATGGCGGCGAGCGGAGAGGGGTTCGGGGGTCGGGAAGGGGCGGAACGGGGTGAGGGGAGGGGTATTTATAGGGGCGGGGTCGACTTGGAGGAGGGGGAAGATCGGGGAGAGGATCCCGAGGATCGCGGGATTCGGCGGTGGCGGCGGCGCGGTTTGGCGTGGAGAGGAAGAAGAAGCAGCGGGCGAGGGCGATCGGGCAGTGGGGCCCAGCGGTCAGTGGCACAAGGGCGAGAGAGAGGAGCGGGCGACCGAAGGAGAGGGGCTTCGGGCGACGGCGCTGGCTGGGCCGCGGCTCGAGTGGCTGGCTGGCTGGGCCGGCTGGCTCCTGTGCCGCCAGGCCTGGCTAGCGCTAGGTTTTTATTTTTGTTTTTAACAGACAAACAAAAGTAAAAAGAACCAAAATAATAAAAACTATATATAGGCATAATATATATATAAATGTTCATAAAAACATTTCCTAAAACATGAACTATTTATATAGTTCAAATAAAATCCACAAAAAATCAAATAAAGCAAACAGTGCTACTGTTGCATTAAAATCCAACAAAAATCATTTTTAAAATACCAAAATTATTTCAAAATTATTTTCTCCTAATTTTCCATTGAAGGGAATCATTTTACCCTTATTTCTCTTTATTTATTTTTAGGAGAAAAATAATTTGAATAAAATCCAAATAATTCCAAATTTGAAAGGGAGTTTCAAAATACTTTCAAATGACTTTCAATTTGATTCTTTTTAACTTCCAACTCATATTTCATATAATTGAAGAAGTCATTTTATCTTCTCTCCTGAAAATCATTGAGTTGCATAAAGTTTCCGAATTTGAAATATTTCCAAATGGAATTCAAATCTTTTCAAAACTTTTTTTTTCATTTATTTAAATGGAAGAAGTCATATCATCTTCACTCTAGGGTTTTGTGATGAAATAATTTGAATTCATGGAGATCATAAATGCAAGGGTGAAAGTTTGGGAAAGTCATTTCATTCCCTCTCATTCAACTTTCAAAATTTTCAAATTTCACTCAATTTCACACAATCAGTCACACAACAATCAAACAAACAAGCATAAATATTTATTTAATATAACATTCCAAAATTTAGAATTTTGGGATGTTACAATCGGAGTTTGTGGGACGTCATCGAGCTGAACGTGTGCTGAACTCGGAGGTGCCGTGCGTTCGGTACTTGGATCGATCGGATCGTGAAGATGTACGACTACATCAACCGCGTTGTCATAACGCTTTCGCTTTCGGTCTACGAGGGTACGTGGACACACTCTCCTCTCTCATTGCTATGCATCACCATGATCTTGTGTGTGCGTAGGAAATTTTTTGAAATTACTACGTTCCCCAACATATTTATACACTTTTTATATTATTTTTGGGACTAATCTATTAACCGGAGGCCCAGCCCAAATTGCTGTTTTTTTGCCTATTTCAGTGTTTCGTAGAAAAGGAATATCAAACGGAGTCCAAACGGAATGAAACCTTCGGGAGAGTTATTTTTGGAACAAACGTGATCCAGGGGACTTGGAGTGGACGTCAAGAAATCACCGAGGAGGCCAAGAGGCAGGGGGGTGCACCTACCCCCCTGGGCGCGTCCTCCACCCTCGTGGGCCCCTCGTGGCTCCACCGACCTACTTCTTCCTCCTATATATACCTACGTACCCCCAAACCATCGAAAAGCACCACGAAAACCTAATTCCACCGCCGCAACCTTCTGTACCTGTGAGATCCCATCTTGGGGCCTTTTCCGGCGTCCTGCCGGAGGGGGCATTGATCACGGAGGGCTTCTCCATCAACACCATAGCCTCTCCGATGATGTGTGAGTAGTTTACCTCAGACCTTTGGGTCCATAGTTATTCGCTAGATGGCTTCTTCTCTCTCTTTGGATCTCAATACCAAGTTCTCCTCGATTCTCTTGGATATCTATTCGATGTAATCTTCTTTTGCGTTGTGTTTGTCGAGATCCGATGAATTGTGGGTTTATGATCAAGATTATCTATGAACAATATTTGAATCTTCTCTGAATTCTTTTATGTATGATTGGTTATCTTTGCAAGTCTCTTCGAATTATCAGTTTGGTTTGGCCTACTAGATTGATCTTTCGTGCAATGGGAGAAGTGCTTAGCTTTGGGTTCAATCTTGCGGTGCTCGATCCCAATGACAGTAGGGGAAACGACACGTATTGTATTGTTTCCATCGAGGATAAAAAGATGGGGTTTATATCATATTGCATGAGTTTATCCCTCTACATCATGTCATGTTGCTTAAAGTGTTACTCTGTTCTTATGAACTTAATACTCTAGATGCATGCTGGATAGCGGTCGATGTGTGGAGTAATAGTAGTAGATGCAGGCAGGAGTCGATCTACTTGTCACGGACATGATGCCTATATACATGATTATACCTAAATATTCTCATAACTATCCTCAATTCTATCAATTGCTCGACAGTAATTTGTTTACCCACCGTAATACTTATGCTATTTTGAGAGAAGCCACTGGTGAAACCTATGGCCCCCGGGTCTATTCTCCATCATATTAATCTTCCGTCAACAAGCTATTTCTATCTTTGTTTACTTTGCAATCTTTACTTTTAATCTTTATCATAAAAATACCAAAAATATTATCTTATCATCTCTATCAGATCTCACTTTTGCAAGTGGCCGTGAAGGGATTGACAACCCCTTTATCGCGTTGGTTGGAAGGTTCTTATTTGTTTGTGTAGGTGCAAGGGACTCGAGTGTGGCCTCCTACTGGATTGATACCTTGGTTCTCAAAAACTGAGGGAAATACTTACGCTACTTTGCTCCATCACCCTTTCCTCTTCAAGGGAAAACCAACGCAGTGCTCAAGAGGTAGCATACTGCTTCTAATTTTTTGAATTGCCACTTATGATAAGACACTTTTAACTTGGCAGAGTAATATTGGTTGCATCTTTCATATGGTGTCTAGCTTGCATTACTTCTATTTTCTTGAAAATCCTTCTACTTAGTTTACACATCGTAGCTATGAATATGTCATGCCGTCCTATTTTTCTTACATATTCCATCCTCATACGGTGGTCTTACATCAAAGTATTGCTTGTCTGTTTCATGCATCAATGAGTTCTGAAGAGCAATTTTATTCTTTTGTGTTGTTGGTACAGCTTGACATGGCAAAGTCAAAAAAGAGCAAGGAAAATAATATAGTAGGGAGTGGTGTTACTTGTCGGGTGAAACGGAAAAGGATATGCTGTCCAGATTCTACTGGTACTTATAGTGCAGTAGAAGGTCCAAGTCCACCGGCTAAATCTACAAACATAGTATCACCTGCTCCACCAGCTGCAGCATCCACTTTAACTGTACCAGCATCTCAACGAGTTACTCGTTCGTTTGCTCCGAAACTGGCCAGCTCCCAAGCTGCCTTCACACCTAACACTACTTCCGAAGCACTGCTGACACAACAGGACTTGGCAAGATCAGATGAACCTCATGAGCATCAACACCAAGACGGTACCTAACCGAGTCAAGTTGCAGTTGCATGCTCCTTTATATGTACTCTCACAGTTTGATGTACACTAACACTTTCCATATTCATTGTTGAACTAGCACCACGACACAAGCGGAAACAGACATCAGGGATAATGCTTGACAGATTAACAAAATCTAATGGAGGAAGAATGGAGATCCATTTTGAGGCAGGTTTAAAAAGGCCACGTGATGCTACAGAGTCAGCCAAGTTAGTATCAGAGGCAGCCGTTGCCGTTAGGTGTCATGCACGTATCCTCCCAACGTGGATCCAGTACAGGAATGAGAAAGACAATACCCAATTTAACACCTTCCTTGACCATTTATCCGTAAGTAATGATATTCATCGCAATTAGTAGTATTGTCTTGCTCTGTCCCATACTTTCTAGCTTCCTCCTTATAAGACTCACATTCTTTTTTCAACAGATGAGGTTCAAGTTGGATCCGAAAGATGATGCAACTAAACAAGCATGCACTCATGTTTTTCAGTCTGCTCTACAACAGTATCGGTACCACCTTAGAAAATCTCACTTTGAAGGCAAGGCTAACAATGAAATCGCCCAAACATCTCCAGTGGAATATATTACAGATGAAGACTGGACAGCCCTCGTTAAACACTGGTCTGATCCAAAGTATCAGGTAGGCTATATGTATTTGATCATACCACATATTGAACTTGTATTTATGCATGTGCCTTACAAGTGTATCTTCTTCTAGGCTAACTGTTTGAAGAACAAGACCAACCGTTCTAAAGTGAAATTCCAACAGACAAGAGGATCTCGTAGCTATATTGCACACTGCGAGGCTCTTGTAAATAGCTGCTACTTCCTTCTTTTTTTTGTGCCATATTATCGTATCTATATTGACTTGTTCCAAATACAGAGGAAAGCCTGTGCGGACCAAAAAGAACCTGAACTGAATGCAGTGCAAATCTTCAAGGAATGCCACACCAGCAAGATGAAGGGCATGAGCACACCAGTTCAAGCCGCTGTTGTAAGTCCTTACTCCTCCTGCCTTTGAACTGATTGGTACTGTGATGTTTATTTAACTACTTGGTTTGCAGCCAATGTCAGTTACTCTATTCACTTTTATACACAGTTGTCTTAACGTATCATTCCACCTTACATGGTTTAAAAGAGATGAAGGATATTCTTTTGGTCTTGATCTGTAATCTAGTTGTTATGTTCACGTGCGCACACAATGATAAAATAGCATGTTTGTTTTATATCTGTTTGCCCATGATATGAATGATGTCATACTATGTTCATCCTACTTTAAATCATGTCTCTTTATCCTTAGATGTCAACGAATGTGAGGAAATAGACAATACAATAGGCATGCTACATGGACATATGTTCCGAAAGTGATTTTATTATGTAGTTGGCACTACAATACATGCTAATGTATTACAGTAGTTCGCCAAAATAAGTTATGTATAAACGTGTAACCTACTTTGTGTGTTTTTCTCTCATTAGTAACTTATCTGGTACACTAATCTACAAGTTCAAACTTTCAGGAAGCTATGGAACAAATGATTGAACAGCCACAACCACCTGAAGGTGACAAGGCTACCACAGGCACAATGTCACCTCTTGCTGCAGTGCGTCAGTATCTCTCCACTAACAGTGCAAAAAGCACATTCCTGCATAATTCTGGGTTGGTTGTCAAGGTAACCTCATCCAAATCGCCTACTGAACAAAATCTTCCTGCTAGACAGAGTGATATATCTGTGCTCCAGACACAAGTACAATCCCTAATGGACGTCGTTTTGGAAACAAGAATAGTGGTTGACAAATGTCGTCAAGATATGAATGGTTTTGAAACCAGACTATCAGACATTCGCTTCATTGTTCAAGGGCAATGGCGGAAAAAAGGTGAAGATCGTGCTGCTCCATCAGATTCTACAGCCTGAAACATTAGCACTCAGGTCAAACGATCTGTGCTTCTATACATCTGATGGTGCTTTTATCTGCAAGGACTGTAAACTTTATGCCAACAGGCCTTTTGTTGTATGGTTGGAATATATTTTGTTGTGATACAACATTTATGATGCTGCCAAAGGCTGCAATAATTACGACACTATTTTTGTATAGTGTAGGTTTATCTTAGTAATGTATTCGGCCGAAAGCTTCATTGGAGCCCAACATGCCAACATTCATCGGGCCCATTCCAATTGGGCTAAAAACGATTATGGGACAAAATTTGCATGTAGCCCACTAAAAATATCTGGGCCTAAATCAGCATAAGATTTCATATTTTTCTGGTAGGCCTGTGCCCATAGTGGGTCTTTAACAGGCCTAAACATAATTTGGGCCCTCAGTAACAATAGGCCGTTTACAGGTGTAAATATCTCGAGCCCATAAAAAACATGGGCCTTTAAAAGACCAAAAGTGAGATTGGGCCATGATTGTGCCAAATAACCCACTCGTCTTAGCAGGCCGCAATGGTGGCCCATTTACGATGCGGATCTTTCACAGGCCGAAATTCAGATGGGCCGTAAATGCGCCGACCTAATACACGGGCCTTTAACAGGCCGGAAGTTCGGTCGGGCTAGATGATCGTCATTTTTATATGGGCCGTTAATGGGCCCAATGTGACATTGGGCCACATATGGCCCATGGATTTCGTCCGACGTTAACAGGCCGAAAATCACAACAGGCCGAAAGTGGCCCAAATCTATAGTGGGCCTCTAACAGGCCGAATGTCAGACATGGCTGAATATGACCCAAATCCTTCACGGTCATTTACGGTCCAAAAGTTTCAATGGCCTGTAAATGGGCCCAAATGAAGCAGGACCTTTAACAGGCCAGAAATACATCGGGCCGTAATTCGGCCCATATACTTAGCGGACTGTTAACGGGCCAAAAGTGACCATGGGCCGCGATGATGACAGGTTTAGGACAGGCCGTTGACAGGCCGATTTGACACTAGCCATATGGGCCTTAACTGAGAATGTTGGGCCTTTAGCTGGGCCGGCCCATTATGGTCTGCAAAATCTTGTGGGCCTTTAGCTGGGCTGGCCCATTGTGGTCCGCTAAATCTTGTGGGCCTTTAGCTGGGCCGGCCCATTATGGTCTGCAAAATCTTGTGGGCCTTTAGCTGGGCCGACCCATTATGGTCCGCTAAATCTTGTGGGCCTTTAGTTGGGCCGGCCAATTTAAACTTTATAGGCCACTTTTGGGCCCATCCACGTGTCAACATATCATAGGCCCATCTCGACTGTTGGATGAGTGACACCTGTGCCAATGCGGAGCTGACGCATGGTTCTGGCGGCCAATGAGAATTTTACACGTGGAAAGTCGGCATTGGTCGTGGCTGTTAGCGGGTTATCGGATCAAAAACCGGACCCGATAGCTTAACGGCGTCCCGTTACAATGGATGCCACGTGTCGGTCACCCTTGACGAAAGCACTTCTATGACGCGTGATTTATCGTCATGGAAGTGGACACTTCCGTGATGATAATTTTCGTAATGTCATGGAACACTTCTACGACAGCACAGGTATGACTATCTTCATTCTGTCATAAATTTGTCATGGATGTACATGCATGACAGAAAACGTGACCTACCGTGACAAACACGTATCATCACGGAAGTGTATTTTTTTGTAGTGTGATGGTGTGTCTGCCATCCGTCATTTCTGACCATTAGATCTACATCTAACGACTGTGAGGTAAGTTGTTGCCTTTTCTCAACAACATCCAACTTCTCTACCAATTTGTAGAAAAACCCTTAATTAGTATCTTAAAACCAACTACATCCCTCCCTCACCTCACCAAAATAGCCCAAGGAATATATTTTGATTGAAACATAATATATCTCTAGTGATATATGTATATAAAAATTAGAGTGTTTTCTATCAAGTTTGTGAATAAGTATTATTCTAATTATGATCCGTTGCAACGCACGTGAACATTGCTAGTATTTCCAACCATGCAAGAAATGCTAGTATTTCCATAGTTTCGAGTTCTCCATCAAGATATTAGTCACTCATGGTTGATATTTAGTTTGAATTACGTACACATAGGCACTATGTAACTAGCCGTGCTTATTGGCTTCCAAAGCTTAACTTTCACTCCTACTTACAGTATGTAGAGTATTTAACAAAAAACTACCACTTTCACCCAACCCAAGGAAGAAACTATTGTACAAAAAATAGCAAAAACATACCCAAATTTCTTAATCCGCGCCAAAAAACTACTACCTAGTGCCGATTAGGCTCGTTTAAACCTGTTTATGACAGGGTTGGCCCACACATCCGTGCTGACGAGGCAACTTAAACCAACACATTTTGTTTGACCGTTGACACCAAGGACCCAGATGTGACCTTCTATCCTATTCTTCCTCCTCCAATCATTATTTTTCCTGAACATTACTTCAAACAGTATTGATGCGTGATTGTCGGTGGCGCCGGTGATGAGCGAGTTGGCCGCCGCTCTGCCAGACGGGCCGGACGTCGCGCTGGCCTCCGCACGGGTTCGCTAGCTAGCCCGAGCGTGACTCACGTGCGAGCAAGCCGACGCGCTGACCTTCGCTCGAGCCAGATGGCTGGCCTTAGCACAGCGCGCGCGAGCAAGCCGCCGCACTGCCGTGCCAACCTAGCTAGCAAACCTTGCAGACAAGCAGCTGGATGCGTCCAGTAGGGTGTGTGCTATCTTAGCTAGCTAGCTGCTGCGAGCTCCGGATGGAGCTGGCATCCGGGCTGCCGCAAGATGGGCTCCGCACCACCGGCGGTTTTGACCTCGCCTTCTGCCGACGGCGGTAGCTGCGTCCCATGGCCGAGGATGACTAGGTGGACGGGCCGGAGGTAGGAGGTCACTCGGGGATTTTTGTCCAGACTAACATGTAGGTCCCACAAGTCATAACACCTAACTTGCCGGTCAAATAGAAGGCGTTGACTTAAGGGGCGACATGGATTGAAACGTGCCTATAACGACACTTTGTAGAGTAGTCGTTTTTTGGTAGGGCTAGTTGGTAAGTGGTAGTAGTTTCTTGGCATTATTAGTGGTTTCTTGTAAGGAACAATGTACTAGCGACAAAAGGTGATTCTAGCTTGCGTTGTACTCCAACGAGTACTACTAGTGGTCGCGGGAGTGTATAGCTCGTTTTGTGGATTCGATCCTGGCCGAACACACGGCGGCCTTTTTTTAAATAGTAACCTCGCTGCGAGCCAATATTGTACAGTGGTATTTGACTTTCGAAGTCGAACGGACATGTCGCACCACTATCTAGGTGCACTGGATAGCCCAGCCATGTGAACGCGTTTTCCCTCCCATTATCTTGTGGCTCGCGTACTAGAGTAGTACTCCTATATATCAATTCACACCATGCAAAGTTTCTCGCCTGCGTGCTCGCCCTAGCCGCACGTCGCTTCCAGCTTCTTCATCAGCTAGCATATTTAAACTAGCGCCTCCCACTTAAGCCCGAGGAGCCCGAAAAGCCTGGCGCGGCATTGGGAATAGTGCAATATGGCTCTGTACGTAAAGTGCTAGTACTCTACTACTGTGTAGCTTGTGGCGTTGCACGCATGGACTTCACTCCATTATCGGCTCTATAAAAGAAATTCCTCTTGACGTGATTTTTTTTGTTTTCAAACGGAGGCAAAAGCTTTGCCTCATCTCATTCATAAAGAAGGAACTACTAACAAAGTTCGACGAGATCCATTACACCTCCACAAATGGAAGCGAAAAGCCTAGTCTCGCTGTATCAAAGAACTCAAATGTTCTGCCCTCGCAGTAACCATCGCTGATAAACAGGCTGCTAGTGTGTGCATCAGAGGAGCGACTGAGTAGGCCAGCTACACGCTTGAATAGAGCACGGAGAGTACCCACTACGCTGGTGTACTTTCCCTGCATTGATAGTACAACGATGGTTCTAGAGAACAGTAGTACCCTCCACTTGCAACTGTAGCTCCTTGGCCCTGAGATTCAAGAGTTCAAAACTGGTGCACTATAGAAGTACAGTAAATCGCACTACTAGTTGAGAAAGTAGTACTACTACTGCTATAGTACGAGTACGTAGTAAATAATAGCCTCACCATTGCGGGGCACGGGGCACTACCACTATGCGTGCCCGCATAATTTCCTTAGCAAAGGGACGAGGCCCTGCGGTTACTATGCTCTTATCTCCTCCTCGCCAATTCCCCTCCCCCCGAAGAGAAGGCAGTTCATCGCTGCTCCCATAGATTCACCAGGCGGTTCTTCTCCTCGTTGGGGCTGGGATACCTTGGAGACGATCCTCTAGGAGAAATCGCACACCGCTACGACGTCCTCACCGCCGCAAGACTCGGTGCTTCCTGCACCAACTTTTTTAAGACAGTGCTTAAACAGGCTTAGGAAAAGGCCATGCTTGTTGGTCTTCCATGCGTCCTCGAGGAGAAGGTTCTTCTATGGGACAATCCTTCGAACAGTCCACCGCTCCCTGGCCATGGTTGCATGTTGACTCCGCTAGAGTTGCCGACGTTGAGAGGTAGTCAGATTTTGTCTGATGAGTAGGTCAGTCATGGAGTTTGATCATGTAGTACTTAGTTATTCCATCCCGTAATTTCTCTGCAGCCCACCGTCTTATATATAGGTCTGGGTTGGTGCCAACGAAGATTGGCTTGCATACCTCCGGCCGGATACCAGCATCATTTTGTACAACATCCAAAGCAGTGCGGCCGTTCCCGTAGACCCCTTCTCCACCATTGGGATCGGCCTTCCGGACTGGCTGGGCTTGAATACGTATGATGATGCCTACATGAGACTGAAGAACATAACACTTATCTATTTGGCTTGCCGGGGATCACTGTGCCGTGCAATCTTCTCGTCCTTTGTCGAAGCCAAGTTCACGGCAGGAACTTCATGGAGATGAGAATGAATGCAGGATGCCATCCTATCTATATGCATATGCAAATGCTCATGAAATGCTTAGGCAGTGATCTTGGTGTGCTCATGCATGCATGCAATCTTAGTTGCCCCCCCCTACAGCGCTTCTTTATTTTCTCTTGCACAGGGTCATCGCCCCGGCTTTGTACAAGGGGTTACATGCAGCTGAGGAAAGGCTCGTACAAAAGGGTGGCTACCGGGCAGTGCCCGGCAGCCTCGCGCCCTACGGGTAGTACTTGCGGAGATGCTCAATATTCCATCAGTTTTGCAACTGAGTGCCAATTCTGGTCTCCAGACGGACTGTGCCGGGTCTAGTGACTCGTACCACCCGGTAAGGGCCTTCCCACTTTGGTGACAGCTTGTTTGTACCCTTGGCGGACTGAACGCGCCTAAGGACAAGGCCCCCTTCCTCAAAACACCGGGCATGAACCTTGCGGCTGTGATAGCGACGCAGGGCTTGCTGGTAGCGTGCAGCACGCGTAGCATCCCGGAGACGGTTCTCCTCGAGTAGCACAGCGTCGTCACGCCGGTGCTGATCTTGCACTACTTCATCGTAGGCAAGCACTCACGGGGACCCGTAAATGAGTTCCGTGGGGATAATTGCTTCTGCCCCGTAAACCAGGGAGAAGGGAGTCTACCCGGTAGCTCGGTTAGGTGTCGTTTTGAGGGACCAGGGAACTACCGGCAGCTCCTCGATCCACCGCCTGTCGTGCTTCTGCAGCGTATCGAAAGTTCTTGTTTGAGTCCACATAGCACTTCAGCATTCGCCCTCTCAGCTTGTCCATTGCTCCGGGGGTGTGCATCCGAGGGTACGAACATATTTCATGAAGGCGTGGCTCATGAATTGGGTGCCGTTGTCGGTGATGATCCTTGCCGGAACTCCAAAAGCACACACCAATTCTTTCAAGAACTTGATAGCTGACTCAGCAGTCACCTTTCTCACGGCAGTCACTTCCGGCCACTTTGTAAACTTGTCGATGGCGACGAACAAGAATTCAAAGCCCCCGATTGCTCGGGGGAAGGGGCCGAGGATATCGAGCCCCTAGACCGAAAATGGCCATGATAAAGGGATTGTCTCAAGGGCTTGGGCAGGCAGGTGTGTTCTCTTGGAATGGAACTGGCAGGCTTCACATGTCGTGACGAGCTCGACCGCATCTTGGAGGGTTGTGGGCCAATAGAATCCTTGCCGGAATGCTTTCCCAACTAATGCCCTTGATCCAATGTGTGAGCCACACATTCCTCTGTGAATCTCAGCCAACATTTCCTTTCCATCCTCCCGGTAGACACACTTCAATTTCACACCGTTGGGCCTCCTTATGTACAAAGTGTCATCGACAAACTGATACATACTGGCCCTCCGGGCTACTTTCTCAGCTTCATCTTGGTCACCGGGAAGTTCTCCGGTTTGGAGGAAGTGGACGATGTGCCTTGCCCAAGTTGGAGCCTGGGGCTCGGCAACGAGGACTAGCGGCACCTCCTCTGCTGCGGGAGCACCAGCCTCGTTCGTGGGGTCCATGGGCCCGGTTGGAGGGGGTGGTCCAGCGGGCTGTGAGGAGTTGTTTTCGGCAATGTCTCTGCCGGGAGTGTACGACTCGACCGGGAGAGGCTTACCATAGTCCAACTTTCTCCTTTTCCGAGCCATTCTGGCTGGTGATACGGAGGTCTGAGAGAGATGGAGAACAAAAGTTCCTGGTTCCACAGGAACCTTCTGCGTGGCACACTTTGACAGGTGGTCAGCTACGCTATTTTCCGCATGGGGTACATGCTCTGTTTGCAACCCGTCAAAGTGCTCCTCCAATCTCCTCACTTCCTCAATGTATGCTTCCATCAATAGGCTTTGATAATCCTTGTTGACTTGTCTCACCACAAGCTGTGAATCTCCTCGTATGATCAGTTTCTTGATTCCCAATTTTTCTACAATTCTGAGCCCGGCAAGGAGCCCTTCCACTACACGACAACACTACTTGTCCAACATACAGATTGGTTGGGAAAACAGCTTCTGCTGACAAACAGTCGGTTGGGAAATACTATTGCCGAACGACAAGGTCTGTTGTGGAAAGTCTAGACGGGAAAATCTTTTCCCGACTGACATATCTTTCCCGACCGATTGTTGGACGGCTAAAGGAAACATTACCGACCAACTTTCTGCTGGTCAAGGCACGAACCTTTCCCGACCGATTTTCTCTTACAAACCTTTCCCAACCGACTGTTTGACGGCAATATCTTTGGCAACCAACTTTTCGTTGGCCCTGCCATGAAGCTTTCCCGACCAACAATCCGATGGTATTATCTTTGCCAACCAACTTTCTGTTGGCCCAAGCATGAACCTTTCCCGACCAACAGTAGGACAGTGCTTCCTTTTGCCGACCGACGGTTCATCTGCACTTTGGCAATGGTATTTGGCATATTATATCATCAACACAATATCAATCAGGTTACATATCTCATCATTATCTATCAAGTTACAATAACTTGCATGTACTCTCAAATATTAAACCAGAACCAAACAAAAATAACACTAATAATTCTCATCATAGAGGTAAGTAAATAAGAGGAAACATTTGTCTAGGTGACCAAAACACCCGATAGGTTTATAAAATGATAGATGCATGTCTGACGATTCAATGCTTGGTCTTACACAAGATATCCTTTACAAAATGGTAGCTACAAGATGCATTCGTTTTCCTCCATTACAGAAGATATCTAGTTGACGCAAACTGACAGCTTCATGGTTCTTTCTTATTCCTCTTGTCTTCCATACACAACCTGACAGCATCCTGGAAAGACAAAAAAGCATACAATTAATATACATGCAAGCTGATTAAATTTCCTTTTTAGTGAGTACTAATGTACTACCTGTTCAACTTGAGAGTAAAGAGCATCAGGCATGAAACCTAGAAACAGAATTAATATACAACCAGCTAACTTTGAGGTGAATAAATTTGATTTGCACGCCTGTAAACTTGGGATCCTTACAGAAGTGTCAAACTAAGAAAAACCAAAGTCGACCAGGAGACGCGACCCCAAGTTTTGAGAAATAATTGGATGCTTGAACCATTTCATGACTATCTTCACATGATTTATATCACATGGTGAAAAAAATGTTGTGCACTGGCGATTTGTGTTATGGTGTGAAACTGAAAATAATTCATGTTGAGGTGCATACCAGGGAACATAAATAAATGTTGTAGCTGTAGCTAGGTCGACTTCTACACTCATTTTGTTATAACTACAAGAAGCTAAGTACTAGCGTCCTTGCGACAATGATGATGAAGAAAAGATATATTCTCATGTTTTCTTATCGACAATGAAATAAACAAATGTTGTCTTTCCACCACCATCAGAGATCTGCAAGAGAGAAAGAATACGAGACATAAAAAGCAAAGGGAAGTCTAGTTCACTACAGGTTTCACATGCATCTGTCATCCGTTGATGTTTGACTTTCTGTAAGAGAATACGTCAGACAAGATTAACATGGAGTGTGGTTTAAGAGGCGTAATTGAAACTGTATTTTTTATTTCTTGAACACAAGAAAGAGCTATGTGTCCATGTAACTTGTTTTTCTAGGGAACTGGTACCATATAGCTAAGTATTAGAGATACACCTTACTGGTGTTTTCTATCCATGTGAGAAGTACAGTATTTCAGTTATCTTTGTTCACTCTTCAGTAGTGGCCATAAATTGAATGGTACTGAAAGGGATGTTGCTATCTTCCTGGTGGCAGCAATAGATACATGGACACAAAAAACATAATGCTATGTTCCTGGTGGCAGCAATAGATGCATTGGGGATATTACAGTTTGTAGAACCATGGTATATACTTGGACCAAACACCTCAAAGTATTTTCAAAACTGCAGTTTTTTTTCTTCAGAAACTACGCTATTAAAAAAATACTTTGCATCCAAACTGGGCCTAAATGAACACAGGGAAGCAACTATTACTAAATAAGTAGCAGCAAGGATTCCATGATAAACTTATGGAATCTGGTCATCATGGAATCTTCATTCACTTTGAGCTAGGATTCCTTGATAAATTCCATGATGACCAGATTACATGATGCACTCTTAGGCTCTTAGCTAGCTAGGGAGCACCAAGAAGAAGCTCTTGTACAATACCAAGTGGTCATGATAACAGCAGGATCACATAAATAGTGAATCACAACATAAATACCTTAGTGGCGGGATGAGGAAGATGCCCCTGGCTTGTAGGGTTTCATCTACCAAAGTGAACATGAATAAGTATGACACGTCAAACAATTTGAGCCAAGTAGACAAAACACATATTGTTGATGATTACCTTGGTAGATGGCCATGCAATGGACCTTGTGACAACATCGGCGACAAATCATAAACCATCATATTCATAAGGCAGCGTTGCATCCCTTGTCATCTCAACATTGACAAAAACCTCATGAGAAGATCTAGGAGGCTACAAGAAAATTATATATATATATATATATATATATATATATATATATATATATTGTTTGTGACTCTTGCTCCCGGATGTATGAGGCACTTCATTGGCGCGGTTCTTTTTGGTGATAGCACTGCGAGACTATAAGAAAAAAGGTAAGGAGATTTATGATGAGTAGACATGTTTACAACAACACTGCCTACAGTTTTGTTATAATATACTCCCTCCGTCCCAAAATAAGTGTCTCAACTTTGTACTATCTCTAGTACAAAGTTGTACTATGGTTGAGACATTTATGTTGGGACGGAGGGAGCATATTGTTTGTGTTTTGAGAATGATTACATGCATATGTGTTTGTTTATGTCCAGAACAAAGTCTGCTGCAGGGATATACTACAGTTTTAGTATGTGGATGGATATACTACAGTTTTGATTCAGCAGGATGACTTACTTCATTTTCTTCTATGGTCCTACTTCTCTGTAGTTTATACTCTACCACTTTCAGTTGTTCCTCCGTGGCCCCATCATCTTTAGCTTTTCCGCTTGCGCTTGCCATTGTCCCTCCTGCAAAAGACACACTATATGAGTGCATCGCTGAAAATAGAAAATATTAGTGGATCAAACACAAGACTTATGTGGCACTACATCAAGAAAATCATATACTGCTCCACAGTATCTTTTGTATGCATCATAATTAGTCTACACAGTGTTAGTTTCTAGGTTAATTTTGGTTGTAGTTGCTTGTAGGGAAACATGACAACAATAAACCTGTCTATATGTCTATATGCTACAATGATTCAAGATGAGCTTGATTCAGGCCATTGTGGGCCAGGTCCTTTTCTTTGAGAGGCAGGAAGCGAGAACAATGCAGCGGGAGTTCTGCATTGTGATTCCACGGTTCTTTCCTCCGGTTGGATGTGGTTCTCCAGCAAAGTGGTGTACACTAAAATGAAATGAAACAAGGAAAGCAAGACAGCCATGTCGCAAGGCTGTCTATGTTTGGCTTGAGCCATCTTACAAGCAAGGAAGAACTATTGTTGTGTTGTTTATCGTGGGTGGCATGAAGAAGAATTCAGTAAGAAAGTTAAGTATGAAGAAGATTTCAGTAAGAGAAAGTTAATTGAGTATTTGGGCAGTTGGATGGAAGTATGCTGACACGCCATTGTCGTGAACTCAGCCCAGAAATGTGATTAGCTGGAGCGGCACAAACACTAGAAACACATCCATTTGTACTGCACAGAAGCTTAGCTTTCGGGAGAACCAAGTTA
The DNA here is from genome assembly GCF_018294505.1 of Triticum aestivum. Lineage (NCBI taxonomy): Eukaryota > Viridiplantae > Streptophyta > Magnoliopsida > Poales > Poaceae > Triticum > Triticum aestivum. The sequence continues at coordinate 247,130,965 of NC_057811.1, read as the reverse complement.
TTTTCACAATTTTTGACAAAGAAGCTGCAGGCTGCCAATAGAACTCAGTACTGTAATAAAAAATAAATCTAACATAAATCGATTTCCATCTAACATAACTCAGTACTATAAAAAATATATTAAATCTACATAAGCAACACCGACAGAATACTAACGGGGCAAATAACAGTCTTCTACCCATAATCCACGGCGAACTCCTTCACTCCCAGTTCATCTCTTAACAAACTTTGTAATACAAAATTGATGCGGCAAAATAACTTGACGCAAAGACAGAGGAATGTATGGAGGGAGGAGCTGTACCTCAGCCGCTTTAGTGCCCCTGCCAAGCCAAAGATAGAGAGGGATGCCCTTGACCAAGCGCACGCTGCCACGATCCAAATCTGCCGCAGCGTGGGTCTTTGTGAGCTAGATGGTGGAGATGGGGAGGTCAGGCCAGGGATGTTGGAGAGAGGCGACCAACCAGAGAGAGAGCACGAGGGTGTGGAGCCGGCGGCGGAGAGAGGCAGGACGGAGTTAGGTTGCGCTGCAGGGACAGGGCGGCGTGGGGCGATGCTATAGAGGAAGGGCGCGTGGGGCAGCGGTGGGATAGACCGCCGGACGGCGGTAGCCGCAGGAGGCGGTCGGGTGTGGGGCGCCGGCGTGCGTGGGGAACAGCAGGAGAGATCTAGGGATTTCGTGGATGGGGAACGAATGGAGCGTGGGGCGGCGGCATCCTTGTGATTTTGAGGGGGAAAACTTCGCGGGCTGGGCCAGTGTGGCGCTAATTGTTTGGTCTATTGGCGTACGAGGCCCACTTTAGCGTCCAACTGTTGGTCGGGGTTATTTACCGACTGATGCTCCATGGGCCATAATAGAATCCCCGACCGACTGTTGGATAGTATATGCTGTACCATTCCCGATCGACAACAGGTCAGCGTACACAAGTTTCCCGACCCATAGTCAGTTAGAAATTTTCCTCTCCGACTGTGGGTCGGCAATAGTTACTTTTTCTCAACAGACATCAGTAGGGAATTCTGATACATGGTGTAAATACTCAGCTGTATTATTGGTGGCTTCTTCCCGGGAAAAGTGCATTTGGACGACGTACTTCAAGTGCTCCCCGGAGGGGGCAACGAGAAGCACGCCAGCCCCTGCACCTTGTAGGGAAAAGCACCATCAAAATACATAATCCATTTTTGGGGTGATTCCTTACTGGGGATAGCTGTCTCTGTCACTTCCTCATCAGGGGTTGGCGTCCATTCTGCAATAAACTCTACCAGCGCCCTGGTCTGAATAGTTGATGTGCTCTCAAATTTCAAACCAAAGCTGGATAAGTCCAAAGTCACTCCACTATTCTGTCGGTAGCCTCGGGGTTTCGGAGTATCCTTTGCAATGGAAAATGAGTGACAACCGTGATCTCATGGGCTTGGAAGTAGTGGAGCAGTTTCCTTGAGGCCATAATGAGACCAAAGATCAACTTTTGCACGCCAGAGTACCTCGATCTAGCCCCTTGTAACAAGGAGCTGACGAAGTACACTGGGCGCTGCACCACTTTCTTCCTTGCCGCGTCCTTGGGGTTGCTCTCGTTGCTGTGCTCATTGTTGTTCTGATCCTTTTCTGGCTCTGTCGTTATCCGCCAACTTTCTGCCTCATCCACTTCTCGCTCTGCTACCAAGGCCGCACTGACCAATTGGTTGGTTGCCGCCAAGTACAGCAACAATGCCTCTTGGGGTTTGGGTGCAACCAAGGTAGGCATAGATGATAGGTAGGCCTTCAACTCCTGCAGAGCTGCATCTACTTCTGGGGTCCACTTCATAGGCCCTGCCTTCTTCAAAATTTTAAAGAACGGCAGGGCACGCTCGGCAGACATGGAAATGAATCTACTTAGCACGGCAACACATCCCATCAAGCGCCTCACATCCTTAACTATCCTTGGTGCCTGGATCTGCTCGATGGCTTTGAACTTGTTGGGGTTAGCTTCGATCCCCCGATGGGACATGAAGAAACTAAGTAGCTTGCCGGAGGGGACACCCAACACACACTTCTCCGGATTAAGCTTTAAATTGATCTTGCGCAGATTAGCAAATGTCTCCTCCAAATCCTGGATAAAAGTGGTCTTATCCTTGGTTCTGACCACGATATCATCCATATAGGATTCTATGTTTCTATGTAACAGTGGCTCAAAACCAATCTGAACTGCCCTTGCAAAAGTGGACCCGGCACTCTCTAATCCGAATGGCATGCGGACAAAGCAGTATGTACCGCATAGAGTGATGAATGATGTCTTCTCTTCATCTTCTTTGGACATGAAGATCTGGTGATATCTGGAATACGCGTCCAGAAAGGATAGCAAATCACACCCTGAAGTGGAATCCACAATCTGGTCCATACGTGGCAAGGGAAATGGGTGCTTCGGGCAAGCTTTGTTGAGGTATGTGAAATCAATGCAAAGCCTCCATTTCCCATTAGCCTTCCAGACTACCACTGGATTTGCTAACCATGTAGGATGCAGTACTGTCGGCGTTCTGGGAACGGGGGTCCCCAGACTTGCCTGCCTGCGGCCCACGGCGTGGCTAAGCCAGCAGGCCGTACGGCCCATCTTCATCAACAAGGCATTCAAGACCCATGCGAGGGGCCAAGCCTCGTGAGGCGGATGACGCAAGACCTCCTCAGGAGTTGCCTAGTCAGGCAGGCTCATGAGGAGCGGAGATATCAAGGCGGGGCAAACCTCACGAGGCTCTCGTGACGTGAGCCATGACGACCGACACCAGGCGGGCGCCAGCGCGTGCAGCGTCCTTGTTTCCTCTTTGGTGCTAAGGAAGCAGGCGCAGGCGAGGAGTACCGAGGCATCAGGCAAAGGTTGCCATATCGGTGCAACGAGACCAAGACCAGGAGGACGGCAAGACGGAGGTCATCATGGAGCCCAAGACGGCGTCACCACCAGAGCTTTTCGCAGGCGAAGACCGCTTTTGTCAGGATAGCTTGTACTGGCTGTCCCCCTTCAAATTTGCCCGCCGTTGTTGGCTCCCTTCCCGCTCAATATTTGGGAAGAGGACCATGGCCTATATAAGTAGAGCTAGCCACCACAGTAGGGGGCATCGAGCAGTCCATCCAGCTCTCACCCGCTAAGTCACCAAGCACAAGAACACCTCAACCTCAGGAGGCTGTTCTTCCCTCTGTACTGTTCATCATCAGCCCAAGAGGCAATCCACCACCGCCACACTGGAGTAGGGTATTACACCACAACGGTGGCCCGAACCAGTATAAATCTCATGTCTTTCTGTGTTGCGAGTTCATCGAGTCCGTCCGCGAGATCTTAGCGAGCTAGGGCGTAGATCGGTAGGAGGGAAAGACTTCGCGCGCACCCCAGTGTTCGAACCTTAAGGGTTTGCCGGAACCCCACATCTGACAAGTACTCCTCTAACCAAACCAGCTGCCTCCAGTTTCTTGATCTCCTCGGCAATGAACTGCTGAATTCCAAGGCCAGCTTCCGGACTTTCTACTTGATAGGTCGGGCGTGTGGGCAGACAACAAGGTGGTGCTCGATTACTTCCCTGGGAGCACCAAGGATATCAGATGGTTGCCAGGCAAACACATCAAGGGTGGCCCTGATGGTGAAAGTACCGTCAACGCCAGCCAGCCCTGCCGGGACCTTCTTCACTTGGGGTGCAGCAACCTTGGATCTCTTGCTGTTGGAACACTCCGGCACGTCGTCAACAGGTGTCGTGCACTCGGAGGGGGCATGCTTCCCTGACTCCTTGCTGGAGGTCCTACAGTCCCTTTTCTTTCCTTTCCTTTCCTTGGCGGGACCTGTTGGTGCCGCAGCATGTGCTGCGACTGCGTCCCGGTACATCTTGTCCACGCAGACAATTGCTTCCTTCTCATCCGATGGGATAGTGATGACTCTGAGTGGCCCGGGCATCTTCAGAGTGTTATAAGCATAGTGGGATGCTGCCATGAACTTCGCCAAGGCTGGGCATCCAAGAATTCCATTGTACGGCAGGGGGAGGTCAACCACATCAAACACAACCTTCTCTGTCCGGTAGTTTAGTTCTCCCCCAAACGTCACCGACAACGTAATCTTCCCTTTAGGATGACTCCTGCCGGGGTTAACACCTTGAAATGTGTCGGTAACTTCTAGCTCTTCTTCTCCTATCTGAAGCTTGCTGATAACTGCTGGGGAAATCATATTCAACCCGGCCCCGCCATACACTAACATCTTTGTGACCTTGAGGTTGCGAATTGTCGAGGAGACCAACAATGGCAAGCGTCCTACGATGGTGGTGTGGCCAGGGTGATCCTCCTCATCAAAGATGATTGGCGTGCGGGACCATTTGAGCGGTTTCCAGGCCTCTGGCACTGGCTCCACAACATTGATCTCTCGTGCGCATCGCTTGAGCTGGCAGTGGGAGGCGTGCAAAGATGCACCCCCATCAATGCATAGGGCGTCAGTGGCCTTCTCAAATTCCTGCCCACTGGTTTCCTCTTCATTCCCTTCATCACTCACATCATCAGAGATTTCCTTCTCTTGACCCCTGGCGGGTTTTCCTTGGTTCCGATAGGGTTTGCCGGGGCGATTTGCTTCACCGCCTCGGCCCTTTCTGCCAGCGGCATTCTGAACTTTTTCCTTGTCACGCTTATCATATTCCGCCCTTTGTTTCTTGACAAGCTGCTCAACCTGGTAACTCTCCTGAAGGTCATGGCCCTTGGTCTGGTGGATCCCGCAGTACGGGCCATCGCCTTTCCCAGCTTTCGCGGCGGCAGCGGCTTCCCGACAGGCAGTGCAAGCGGCAACTTCTTTACCGGGGGCCTCAACCATGGCCTTCTTGCCAGTACTAGGTGTGCCCGAACCTTCTATAGTCATCACTGCCTTATCTCTTGGCTTCTTACTGCGCTTCTTGCCCTTTCTCCGACTAGTTGATTCATCTTCATCCTCTGAACCAACATTGATGCAATCCTCCTCTCCGGGTAACTTCCTTCCTTCCTCCATCCGAGCACACTGATCCACCAGTGTGTATAGCTCCTTCACAGTCTTGGGCAACCGAACATTCATCTTAGAACGAATGTGAAGGTTGCGCACATTGGACTGGAAGGCTGCTATAACGGCTGACGGATGGATATTTGGAATATTCCTATGAACTTTACTGAATCTCTGTAAATACTTACAGAGAGTTTCTCCCTCCTTCTACTGGAGAAGTTGCAGGTCGCTGGGTGTGCCGAGCTCTTGGTGGCCACCGGTGAAGGCGCCGATGAACTCGTGGCATAGGTATACCCATGATGAAATGGAGTTCTCCAGCAGGTGCATCAGCCAAGACCTCACGTTGGACTTGAGGGCCAAGGGGAGGTAGTTGGCGAACACCTTCTCATCTATTCCCCCGGCAACTTGAACAACGATGGTGTAGATGCTCAGGAACTCTGTCGGGTTTAGCCTCCCGTCGTACTTCTCAGGTATCTCTCGCTTGAACATGCGAACGGACGACCAATGGACTTGTGGCAACACTCGTGTAAAGGCAGGGCAGCCGACCTCGAAAGGTAGGCACCTGCCAACACCGAGCATAGGCTTGTCGACGTTGAGGCCGCCGCACCCGTCGGTCTGGCGGAGGTCGTCGTGGCGCCGATCTATGACGACGCGCGCGTCTCCCGCCCGCCTATCCTGCGGGGCTCGACGTTGGCTTGGTCATTCTCGAGGGTCAGAAGAGGCCATCGAGACGTCGTCGGGGTCTTGATTCAGCTGCGCCCGCGTCGGCTGCCATGGTGGGGACTGCACCATGGGGACGGCCCCCTTCGTTCGGCCAGCAGTACGGGCGGTTGCTGTCGCTTGGGGAGGTCGTGGCGGGCTAGCTCGTCGTAAGCCCCCAGCTTCGGCGAAACCGAGCAGGCTCTAGATGGTGGAAGGCCATTCATCCATCTACTCGGCCGTTGGCGGAAACCTTAGTAGCACTGAGCTCGCGCCATAGCCTCTGTGGCTGTGCTTGACATAGATGTTGATGACGCCGACTGTACCATCGCCTAGCTCTTGATGGTGCCAGCGGCAGCGACGGCGGTGGTGCCGCGTCCACGCAGCTGTGGGACGACCACCTGGGCAGCAGGGTCGCGGGGCGGTGGTGCTTGAGGGTCAGCGGCCCTGTTGAGCGTAGCGGTCTGGTCGGCTTGTGCTGGAGGAGGCACATGGGCCGCGATCGCCGCCGTGGTGGGGGCAGCCGGTGGGCGATGACTCACCTTGGATCGAGCGCCGTTGCTGCGGCTGTGCCTGTCAGTGGGAGGAGAGGGCGCAGACGGAGTGACCCCCTCGCTCGCACCTTGTGGAGCGTGACCATCATGGCGTTGCTGATGCTGTTCTCCTCCGACATCTCCAGCCCCCGTGTCGGTCGCGGGGGGAGTGGCGATGGCGCCACCTGCTCCAACCACGCCCCCCACAGCATTCACATCCTCGCTCGCCCCCGCATCCTCCGAGGCACTAGAAGCCGCGGGCGGCAGAGCCTTCGAGGTGGACGGATGGGACGAAGGGCCGGACTTCTTCTTAGGCGCCATGGTCGATGGCATCGTCGAAGACGAAGATGGTGATGAAGATGATGCACTGCGCACGCTTTCCGGTTCGCACGAGTGAGCCCCCTACCTGGCGCGCCAAAGATGTCGCAGGATATCCATGGCCACCTATGGGACAAGGAGGCCCCTTGCTGGTTCGGCAGGGGGACGTCGTGTTGCAAAGAGCAGACCAGCGCACGGCAACACGACATGGAGCACACAAGAAATTTACCCAGGTTCGGGCCGCCGCGAGGTGTAAGACCCTACTCTTGCTTTAGTGGATTGATGGTGGAATGGGGATGGTGCAACGTAGTACACATGCCCGGCATGGGTCGCCATAGGGCAGCAACGACTACGCGCGTATGGGGTGTCGGTTTGTCAATTTTCCAACCCTTCCTATGGGTGCCATGGGCCTCCTTTTATAGATCAAGGGGTCACAACAATGGCAAAGTAGTCATTATCCACTGATATGATAGCAAACAATGCTATCATACCTAACTCTGCAGGGCTGACAGGGTGCATTAAATGCACCACTTAGTGTCACATCACTGGTTGGCAAGGCTTGTCAGGCTATCTTGCCAGCTCCGCGCCTGTTCTCTTGACACGTTGCAGGACGGGTGTCATCCGTGGGTTTCTTCTATAGGTAATGGCCGCCATGTGGCGAATGGCTGCCACTTAATCACCTTGCGGCTTGACACCACACTGATTGACGACGTGGGTCGTGCTTGAGTGGTTGGTGGGGTTCTGCCCCCGCGAGCCCTGGCAGACCTTGCCGGGGGTGCCTGGGTTGCCTGCTTCTGGCAGTGGTCTCGCCCCTTGCCGGGCTCGCCTGCCCGGCTAGGGAGGCCCTTCTCTTGCCGATACATTGCTCCTCTGGCTTGATCTTGGTCCCTCTGAACTGCATGTTGGTTCTTCAAATCTCTTGGTCCCTCAATCTCTGACTTAAGCTGGTGCCTCAATCTTGTTTTTGTGCCCGTGCACAGTCTGGTCAACGGACCCAGGGTTTGTTTCACCGACACGGTAGCACAGGGGAAGGGGCCCAAGATGTCGAGCACCCAGACTGAAAACGGCCATGATGAAGGGATTGTTTGAAGAGCTTGAGCAAGCTGATGGATATTCTTGGAGTGGGACTAGCAGGCTTCACACTTGGTGACAAGCTCGTTTGCGTTTTGGAGGGCTGTGGGCCAGTCAAAACCTTGCCGGAGAGCTTTCCTAACCAAGGCCCTTGAACCGATGTGGGGGCCGCACATACCCTTGTGTATCTCTGCCAACAGCTCCTTTCCTTCTTCCCGGCAAATGCACTTCAATTTCACACTGTTGGGCCTTCTTCTATATAGCGTGTCGTAAACGAACTGATAAATACTGGCCCTCCGAGCTACCCTTTCAGCTTCTTCTTACTCTTCGGGAAGTTCTCCTGTTTGTAGGAAACAGATGATGTGCCATGCCCAAGTTGGAGCCTGTGGCTCGACAATGAGGATCAGCGGTACCTCCTCATTCACAAAAGCGCACACCTCAACCGCGGAGGTTGGTAGTTTGGTAGGATGGTGCGGCTTACGGATCGAAGGGGAGTTGTTCCCGCCAAGCTCTATGTCGGGGGCTTTGGGAAGCTCTGTCAGGAGAGGCTTGCCGGAGTCTAGTTTCCTCCCCTTTCTGGCCATTGTTGCTGGGGATACGGAGGGTTGAGTCAGATGGAGAACAAAAGTCCCTGGTTCCACAGGGACTTTTTGCACGATGTACTTTGACAGATGATCAGCAATGCTGTCTTCCACACATGGCACATGCTCTATTTGTAATCCGTCAAAGCGCTCCTCCAACTTTCTCACTTCCTTGACGTATTCCTCCATAAATGGGCATTGGTAATCCTTGTTTACCTGTCTCACCACGAGTTGTGAATCTCCATGGATGATCAGCTTCTTGATTCCCAGTTCCGTTGCAATTCTGAGCCCGGCAAGGAGCCCTTCATACTCTGCAGTATTGTTGGTAGCCCTCTCCGAGGGAAAATGCATTTGAACGACGTACTTGAGGTGCTCTCCAGTGGGAGCAAAGAGAAGTACGCCAGCTCCTGCATCTTGTAGGGAGAAGGCACCATCAAAATACATGATCCATTCTTGGGGCGCTTCCTTGCCGAGGATGACTGTCTCCAGCACTTTTTCATCAGGGGTAGGCGTCCACTCTGCAATGTACTCTGCTAATGCTCTGCTCTGAATATTTGACGTGCTTTCAAACTTCAAACCAAAGCTGGATAACTCCAAACCCACTCCACTTCCTCGATGTATGCCCTTCGAGTGCACATTTGGAAATGAACCTACTCAATGCGGCAACACATCCAGTCAAACTTCTCACGTCTTTAACTGCCTTGGGTGCTTGAATCTGCTCAATAGCCTTGATATTGTCGGGGTTGGCCTCTATCCCCCGGTGGGACACAAAGAAGCCAAGTAGCTTGCCGGAAGGAACGCCAAACACACACTTCTCCGGGTTCAGCTTCAAGTTGATCTTGCGCAGATTTGCAAAGGTCTCTTCCAAGTCTCGAACAAGATTCGATCTGTCCTTGGTCTTGACCACTATATCATCCATGTAAGCTTCAATATTTCTGTGCAGCTGGGACTCAAAGCCAATCTGTACTGCTCTTGCGAAAGTGGATCTAGCGCTCTTCAACCCGAAAGGCATCCGTACAAAGTAGTACGTGCCACATGGGGTTATGAATGCATCTTCTCTTCGTCTTCCTTGGACATGAAAATCTTGTGGTATCCAGAGTAGGCATCCAGGAAGGAAAGCAGGTCACACCCGGAGGTGGAATCCACAATCTGATCGATGCGCGGCAAGGGGAATTGGTCCTTTGGCCATGTTTTGTTCAGGTCTGTGAAATCTATGCAAAGCCTCCATTTCCCATTAGCCTTGCGCACCACCACTGGATTTGCTAACCATGTTGGATGTAATACCCCTCTGACCACACCAGCTGCCTCGAGTTTCTTGATCTCCTCGATAATGAACTCCTGGCTCTCCAAAGCTTGCTTCCGAACCTTTTGCTTGAAGGGCCGGACATGTGGGCAGACAACAAGGTGGTGCTCGATTAATTACCTCCCTGGGAACACCGGGGATGTCAGATGGTTGCCAAGCAAACACATCAACATTCGCCCGCAGGAAGGCAATGAGCGCGCTTTCCTATTTGTTGTCGAGGGTGGCACTGATAGTAAATGTACCATCAGCGCCAGCCAGCCCTGCCGGAACCTTCTTCACAGCGGGTGCAGCAGCTTTGGACCTCCTGCTATTGGAACTCTCCGGCAAGTGATCAACACGCGCAGCGCACTCCGAAGAGGTACACTTCTCGGATTCTTTGCTGGCATCCTTGCTACCTCTCTTCTTTTTCTTGCTTTCCTTGGCGGGAGCAGTGGCTTCTGCGACCTCTGTAGTGACTGCTTCCCGGTACATCTTGTCCACACATATGATTGCGTCTTTCTTGTCCGATGGAATGGAAATGATGCCTATTGGCCCTGGCATCTTCAGAGTGTTGTAGGCATAGTGGGATGCCGCCATCAATTTGGCCAGGGCAGGGCGACCAAGAATTCCATTGTACGGCAGGGGCAGGTCAGCCACATCAAGCATGATCTTCTCAGTCCGGTAGTTTAACTCCCCTCCGAACGTCATCGGTAGTGTGATCTTCCCCTTAGGACGACTCCTGCCGGGGTTGATTCCTTGAAATGCACCGGTAACCTTGAGCTCTTCTTCTGCTATCTGGAGTTTGCTGATGACCTTTGGAGAAATCAGATTCAACCCGGCCCCGCCGTTAACCAACATCTTTGTGACTTTGAGGTTTCGGATTGTTGGTGAGACAAACAACGACAAGCGCCCTAACGCTGTGGTGCGGTCACGGTGATCCTCTTCATCAAAGATGATGGGCGTGCGTGACCACTTGAGCGGCTTCCGAGAATCTACCGCTGGCTCCACATCATTGCCTTTACGAGCCCACTGTTTAAGTTGGCGGTGAGAGGAGTGCAAAGATGCACCCCCATCAATGCATAGGGCATCAGTGGCTTTCTGGAACTCCTGCTCGCTAGTTTCCTCTTCATCTCCTTCATCACTCTCATCATCACAATCCTTCTTCTCGTGGCCTTTCGCGGGGTTCCCTTGATACTGAGGAGCCTTGCCGGGGCGACTTGCTCTGCCGCCTCGGCCCTTCCCTCCAACGCCATCTTGGTCTTTCTCCCTATCACGCTTCTCGTACTTAGCCCTCTGCTTCTTGATGAGTTGCTCAACCTGATGACACTCTGAAAGATCGTGGCGTTTGGTCCGATGGATCTTGCAGTACGACCCATCACGCTTCCCAGCCTTCTCGGCAGCCGCGGCTTCCCAGCAATCAGTGCACGCGGCAACTTCCTTGCCGGGAACCTCGGTCTTGGCGTTCTTGCCGGTACTAGGTGTGCATGATCCTTCAACGGTCATCACTTCTTTATCCCTGTGCTTCATGTTGCGCTTCTTGTTCTTCTTCCTCTGGTTGGTGGCGCGTTGTTGCCCTCTGAGTCGATGTCGACGCCATGTTCTTCACCAGGGAGCCGTCTCCCCTCTTCTACTAGGGCACACATGTCCACCAGAGTGTACAGCTTTTTCACAGTCTTGGGCAACGGAACCTTCATCTTAGAACATATCAAGAGGTTGCGCACGCATTGGACTAGAATGCAGCTATCGCAGCTGCCGGGTGGATGTCTGGAATGTTCCTGTGCACTCGGCTGAATCTCTGCATGAACTTCCGTAGACTCTCTCTCCTTCCTTCTGCAGGAGGAGCTGCAAGTCACTAGACCACCCTGGTTCTTGATGGCCACCCGTGAAGGCACCAAAAAACACATGGCACAGGTTAGCCCAGGTCGAGATGGAGTTCTCCAGCAGGTGCTTCAGCCAAGACCTCACATTTGGCTTGAGTGCCAAAGGGAAGTAGTTGGCGAACACCTTCTCGTCTCTTCCCCTGCCAGCTTGAACATCGATGGTGTAGATGCTGAAGAACTCTGACTGGTTCAGTCTCCCATCATACTTCTCTGGTATTCCCGGCTTGAACGTGCGAGTAGATGGCCAACAGACTTGCCACAACTCGCAAGTGAAGGCGGGGCACCCAGTCTCGAAAGGTAGGTACCCACCTTCACCGGGCGTGGGCTCATCGACGTCAGGGCCATTGCGCCTATCAGACTAGCGGCGGGTGTCGCGGCATCGTTCGATGGTGACGCACGCGTCTTCCCTTCGCCTGTCTTCCAGGACTGGCCGCTGGTCTCGACATGCCCGAGGGTCGGATGAGGCCATAGATATGTCGTCGCGTTCTTGGTACCGTGACTCTGCCTGCGGCCCCTGTGCTGGCTGCCGCGAGGGGGGGATTGCACCGTGGGGTGGCCCCTTCGGCACGGCGAGCAGCTCGGGCCGTTGTTGCTGCCTGTGGAGGCTCGTGACGGGCCCGCTCGCTGTGATCTCCTCGCCTTGGCGAAACCAATCAGGCTGTGAATGGTGGCTCTCCACTTATCCATCTGATCGGCTGCTGGTAGGAATCTCAATAGGGGTTGGGCCCGCACCATGGCCTCCAGAGCAGTGCTCGGCATGGATGACGACGTGGACCATAACGTCGCCGGGCTTCTGACGATGCCGGTAGTGGCAGCGCTGTGCTCTCGTCGCCGCGAGCCAGTCTCCAAGGTGGCGTGATGGCGAGGCAGATGTGCTTGAGGGTCGATGGCTTCGTTCGGCGCATCGTCTTGGAAAGCCCGTCCGTGCCCTGCGGCCGCACCTGCAGCGGGGGCGGCTGGAGGGTCGCGGTTCACCCCAGAGGGAGCGCCACTGCTGTGGCTGCGTCCTTCGGTGGGGCGGAGAGGCACGGACGGAATGATCTCTCCTCTTGCACCTGGTGGAGCGTGGCCACTGGGATGTTATTGGCGCTGTCCTTCTCCGGTGCCGCCTGCTCCTGCTTCGGCCGCATGGGAGGTGGTGACGCCGCCGCCTGCGCCGGCCATGTCCCTCGCAGCGTTCACGTCCTCATGCGTCCCCGTAGTGCCCACGGCATCGGCGGCCGTGTGTGACGGGGCCTTCAAGGTGGATGGTTGAGCTGCTGCACCGGGCTTCTCCTTGGGCGCCATGGATGATGAAGCCGTCGATGAAGAAAATGATGATGAAGATGACGCGCCGTGTACGCTCTCGGGTCCGCGCAAATGCTTCCCCTACCTGGCGCGCCAAAGTTGTCATGGGAAAACATGGCCACCTATGGGGCCATCGGCCCCTTTGTGGTTCTGCAGGGGGAGAGCGCATTGCACAAAGAGCGGAGGGCACGACACAACACGACAGAGATCACACGGGCAATTTTTACCCAGGTTCGGGCCGCCACGAGGCGTAAAACCCTACTCCTTCTTTGGTGGATTGATGAGAGGACCTTGGTGGAAACGCATCGCTCTAGCTCGGCAAGGTTGCCTTAGGGCGAGAGCAGCTACGCGCGTATGAGTGTATAAGGGTCTGAATTTTTTCTATGGTTGCCACGACCCTCCTTTTATAGATCCAGGGGTCACCCCAATGGCAAATCAGTCATTGTGCACTGATTAGATAGCAAACAGTGCTATCATACCTAACTCTGCAAATAGGACAAGGTGCATTAAATGCGTCGCTTAGCGTCACATCATAGCGCAGCCCGATAAGCCTTGCCGAGACGTTTGGCCACCTTCTCGCCTGCCTGCATGACATGTCTCTGGACATGTGTCATTTGGAGGTGATTTCCTTAGGAAGTGGCTGCCATGTGCCAAATAAAAGCCACTTAGTCACTTGGGGCTGGACACCGCACCGATCGGTGGCTTGCTGTGCTGTGAGGTGGAGCAGTGGAGCCTTGGCGGGGTAGTCCGCCCTCATCGTGCCCGGCAGGCCTGCCGGGACAGTCTTGAGACCTGTCTTCGGGGCAACCTCGACCTCGCCAGGCTTGCCTGCCCGGCAAGGGAGGTTTTTCCTTGGTGGTATTTTCCTCCTTTAGCTTTACTTGGTCTTCTTGATCCGCTGATCTCTTTTGCCTGGTCTAGTCTTGGACGTTGCAACCTTGCTCTTAAGCCTGTGTACTATCTGTGCAACACACATGGCGTTTGTTGCACCGACACTGTAGTACTACTATCGTTTTGCTGTTTTGCACGATCCATCGATACAAACCCGATTAAACAGGCAAGGGCGGGATTTTTCCAGTGCGGTAGATGATACTAGCCATACATTTCAAAGGCAATTTTGATGTATGCAAACTAAATAATTAAGTAACAACATGAGATCTAGTAAAACTAAAAACACATATGAGTTATTGTGTTAGAGTGTAGTAGTAGTGCTGTATTGCATAGTTGTTAGATGCAACATGCGAGAACGTGTAGAGATGTACTTTTGGAGGGCCTGCAGAGAGTAATTGGCCATATTGTGGATTCAAATATTTGTATTCGTCTTCATAGCATTTGTAACTCATATCTACAGTTTGTACAGTAGACGTGAATGCTTGTTCGCTCTTACGAAACCAGTACAACAATAATGGGGTGGCGTGTGCCAATTTAGGCACTGGCATGTTGGCCTACTCGGCTCCATAGAGAGAGTGAGAGAAGAGATAGATACACTGGTGGTCAGTGTATTTCAAGCGAAAAGCTTAATACGGTCACCGGACTTCAGAATACGCTCATTACGATCACTATATATGTTTTGATGTGATTATACGATCACTTGCTCACCGTTCAGCATCGGATTGCACTCTGTTGACTGGCCAAATAGTCTGCGTGGCACTATGTTGACTGGTTAAGTTGACCACGTTCCTTGTGGGTCCCACCTGTCAGTTCGCATAGGAAAAGGTAAGATAAACACAAATTTACGCAGGCACGACAAGACTCCAAACCCGTGCGCGGGAACCACCTAGTTGTGTATGTGTCTGTCAGGGCCAGATGTGTGCGCATGCATGTGTAGGTTGAGCACTTAGCGTGTGTTGCTTGTGTGGTGTGTGCATGCATGCGTGTGTGTGTGAGAGAGAGCGAGAGAGAGAGTGTTGCGTGCATGCGTGGCTGCGTGTGTACGTGTGAGTGTCGTGTGCATGCAGTTCGTGTGCATGCATGCGTGTGTGTATAATAATCACCACACCAGCTCATGTGTGTTAAAACAGACGGCTCATCATACCAATACGAGGCCACCTTGTCCGCTGTGCCTGCGCTCATGACTTCGAACCACTGTCCAATATTTTTTATCTTTTGTTTTCATTATTATACACGCTAACATGTGGGCCAACGGTAGTGAGATAATGTGACGCAACACTAGAGGTGCCATGTGGAGCGTTTAACTGGTCAACTAGTCGTGTCTTGAGCAAATAGAGAGATGTACGGTGAGCCCGTGACTGTATAATAACCATAAAACGTAAATGGTGACCGTAATGAGTGGATTCTGAAGTCCAATGTATGTAGCGTGCTTTCACTTCAAATACAAAGAGCGTCACTATATATATCACGAGAGAAAGATGAAACATGTGTGAATGTGCTGGGGGCATACTTTTAGAGGACCCGGAGATAGTTTATGTGTGTACGTGAAAGGGGCGTAGAGAGGGTGTATGCGATTGGGAGAGAGATGCTTTACATTTCTCTTTATTATGACTAACTTTATATATAGTATAAAAATATAAAAATTCACAATGCGGAATAAATATCATTGGGTGCACCATCCAATGCAAATTAACGTTCATACTCCTCCATGTAACTTTGTAAGGTTGTATATATGTAGAAATTCTAAAATAATTTTTTGGCGGCACTTTGTGTGGTTTTATTCAAAAGGAATGTTGTATGCGAAATAAACGTGAAGAGAGAGCTTTTTAGATCAATGGGGTATGTGATGTAACATGTGTGAATGTGTAGTTGACGTATTTGGCAGGGCCTAGAGAGGGTATGTGTACGTATTACGTATTCGAGAGAGGCATGGATAGAGGGGCCGGCCGGGGGCGACGTGGGAGAGATAGCATGAGAAATGAGAGAGGTCTAGAGAGAGAAAGACGAATAGGATGTCACGGCCAGAGATGCCCTTGAGTGTGTATATCCAATGGGGGAGGGGATAGAGGCATGAGGAGAAAATATTTTGTGTGGTGTCTGTGTTGGTATGTGTGGGTGTGAGAAGATAACGAGACCTAGGGGCAGAGGGTGTGTCACCGCGTGAGGTCCGGTGGGCCGAGTTGAGGCCCTTGCTTTGGCTCCGTGCTGCGCCACATTGGTCGGCCCGTGACGCATTCAGGGAGACCCATGGAGGACTAGTTGTACAAGACAAAGATGCCAGTGTCGTGAAGGACTCTGTGTCCACTGACAAAGACGGCTAGGATTTGTAACCCTAGGTCCTCGGACTAACCCCTTATCTTTGATATTACTATTCATCCAACCTAACTTTAAGGGGCATCCTACAGAATGCTCTGCTGGAATCATACTCGTCAATTAGGAAGAGAGTTGGAGACAATGTGTGCAAGACAAGCCTAAAGATAATGTACGTGTAGGAGACACGTAGGCAGGTCTATGTATAAAGAAAGGGTCGATGGGGATTGTGCATGCGTATGCGTGTGAGAGGAAGAGTGCTTGTGATAAAGGTTAGTGAAAACAGTCGTAAATGGTTGCGAGAGAGAGGGTGATATCGGGAGCATGTGTGCGAGAAAGAAACCTCGGGAGAGAGTCTGTGAGCATGTGTGAGAGACCACCGATGGATATACACTGTGTGCGCATATGTGCGATAGAGAAAGTTAGCGCGTGTGTGAGGAGGGGCCCATGGAGAGTGAAACTACACGTAAAAGACTGATGTAGACATAGATTAAAAATATAAATTGTATCCAAATATTAGGATGGGATCATGATATTTGCAATTCGCGTAAGGAACGGTCATTGATCCATCAGACATCTATATTCTATCGAATTTGAGCATGCCTATGTTATTATTCGACATAATTGATCCATAGAGTCAGTATTTTGAATTCCAAACAATGCATCGCTTTAGCAATTCGAATATAAACGTGAGTATAGTTCATGTTGTGTGTGTAAAGCACATTATACGTACAAAAGTAACATAATGTACATTATTAATAGCCAGCTATGAACTATCATACATTTAAATTCAACTTAAGGTGGTTTAAAAAATTCGAATTCAACATGAACTCCATGCAATTATTTGAATTCGAGATCATGACATTTGTAAATCATAGCTAAATTATGGGTGCACCAATCTTTGCTCTACTTTTGTACATAATAGCATATATAGTCGTGTACAAAATAGATTCAAATTTACCTCCTCCGTTCCAAAGTAATCGTAGTTATACGATTTTCAAGTCTCAAAATTCCGAAAAGAAGCGCATAATTTAATGAGGTTTTCAAACATACAAGGTCAAATTTAACGCTGTCTATTTTGGTCAATCCTCAAAGTTCAAGAGTACTCTAAATGTGAATGCTTCTATTTTGAAATTTTGAACGAAGCGCCAAAAGAGCCTCTACTCACCCAAAACCACGTGAGACCAATGTTTGGTAGAAGGAAATTACTTCTCTAACTCCGACCCGTGAAGCCTACCAGCCCGACATCTATAGTTCCAAACCGGGGTAGGTTTGTAACTTCATCTAGACACCACGCAACTAACTCCGAAAAACATTCATACACCTTGGCCGCCTAAACACACATTCGCTCGGCCGAAATCGCTCCCGCCCACTATTTGGGACACCTGGGAGTACCGCCCTACCCCCGACCACAGTAGGTCTGAAATTTAGGAGGGGGGGTAAAGTTTCTAATTTCCCCAAATTTCAAACAAGCGTGTCCCATCTATTTAAAAAAAGTGTGTCCCAGACAGAAACATGGTTCCCCCTTAGCTCCCCCGCCCCGCATCCGATTCCCCATTCGTACTCCGTGGGCGCCAAAAATACCTCTCCACCAGCCGCGAAACCCCGACGTCCTCCGTCCGCCACACCATCCCACCCATCAACTGCCGCCCTCCTCCATCACGCTGGAGCCGATACCCTGACGTCGTCGTCAACCGCAACCGCAACTGCAACGCCCTCCACGGCTAGTAGTTGAAGTCAAGGCCGAGCTGCCTCCAGGATGCCGACATGCGCCGTACCCGAGCCAATTCAACCACGCCATCCTGCGCCTCACTGCTGCCACTCCAACATTGCCGCCGTCCACCGCACCGGAGCTGTTCCCGCTACGCCGTGCTTTGCCGCCTCGGATCTGGTTCCCCTCCGCCGACAGACGACCACCACAACATAGTCAACAATTTGGCCATGGGTTCGTCCAACGCTCCACCCTCCTCCAAAAGATCGGTTCCCCCAGTAAAAAGAAGAACATCGCCAAGATAACAGGAGGACACAGCACTGGCAACCGCAGCTAGTACTCCTCTTCCCTTATTCTTGCAATCTTACGTGTCTGCTTGCATGGTATTCATCCCACAG
The DNA here is from genome assembly GCF_018294505.1 of Triticum aestivum. Taxonomy (NCBI): domain Eukaryota; kingdom Viridiplantae; phylum Streptophyta; class Magnoliopsida; order Poales; family Poaceae; genus Triticum; species Triticum aestivum. The sequence goes on along the minus strand of NC_057811.1, from coordinate 247,113,047 downwards.
AAGACACTTGATGTAGGGTGTAACCCTAGATGGCCGATCTTTCATGAAAGGAGCGGACCCCAACTAAGTACACGAAGAACACAAGGGGAAACATGAGGGAAAACATGAGAGAATCACTCAAACCAACAACATATAGTCACACATATGCTAGATCCGAGTACACATAGAGATCACACGGTCCAAATCCAACAAGGGACGATACATAGGGTAATCGGTTCTTCTCCGTGAGGAGGTCTTGATGGGGCCACCCGAAAGGGGGTCTTGAATCCAATGTGGATTTTCTCCAAAGAGGGACCGTGGTCTCTCTCAAGAGTAGGTCCGTATGGATGAGCGAGGCTCTTTCTCACAAATGAGCTATCACAAAGCTGACCCTAGAAAGAGGGAGGAGGAGGAGTATATATAGTCTAGGTGGGCGAAGGGGTACATGGGCCTCGGGCCCTTACACTATCTGCAGATAGGGGAGGCCGGATGTCCGGGCGTCGGGCCAGATGTCCGGGCTGGTGCCGGATGTCTGGGTGGTCGGGGCTGGCCTTGACGCTCTCTGGATAGACGGGGTCCGGATGTCCGGGCGATGGGCCGGATGTCCCGGAGCTCGGGACCGGCCGGATGTCCAGGCTGAAGGGCCATGTCTTCTATTCTCTGGATAGGCCTGTCCGGATGTCCGGGCCGGAGGCTGGATGTCCGGGCTGGTTGCCGGATGTCCCGGCCCTGTAGACTTGGCCGCTGGCTCCTTGCTGTTGGTGACACTTCCAAGGGCCGGATGTCCGGGGTCATGCCCGGATGTCCAGGTCCTGGGAGCTGTTCTTGACTCCTTCCGTTGGTTCTCCTCACCCATGAACTTGGGGATTTGTCCGTCTTCACGTGCATCTTCGGGAGGGTCCTCTTGGTACCTAATCATGCACAACATTCCGGACTTAGGTAGTAGCCATGTCTCGAGTGGATCATATGTGATATCACTAAGGAAGGAAGTCACCTCGGTCTGGAGAGATCTAGCTTGTGCTCGTGTCATAGGTCCTCTTGGCACTTGATGAGACGATGGTAGGTCCATGGGGATGACCATAGGATGCTCCGCATCATCTCCCCTCCCTTGTGAAAGATCCGACCTCAGATCGAAATCTTCATCACCATGGTAGGGAGATAGATCGTTGATGTTGAAGATGTCGCTCACGGAGTACTTGTCGCGTGGGATGTCGATCTTGTAGGCGTTGTTGTTGTAGCGAGCATGCACCTTGTAGGGTCCATAGGCTCGTGGTAGAAGTTTGGACTTGCATTCGTTGGGGAAGCGGTCCTTGCGAAGGTATAGCCAGACAAGATCTGCGATGTTGAATATCATGGGTTGCTTGTTGACGTTGATCTTAGTCGCGAGTCGTTGTACTTGGCGCTCGATGATGTGCCTTGTATCTTCATGCATCTTCTTGAGGAATTTCACTCGGGCACTCGCGTCCATGTTTGTGTGCTCTTGTAGTGGTAGAGGTAGTATCCATGTCTCGAGTGGATCATATGTGATATCACTAAGGAAGGAAGTCACCTTGGTCTGGAGAGATCTAGCTCATGCTTGTGTCATAGGTCCTCTTGGCACTTGATGATATGATGGTAGGTCCATGGGGATGACCATAGGATGCTCCACATTATCTCCCCTCCCTTGGGAAAGATCCGACCTTAGATCAAAATCTTCATCACCATGGTAGGGAGATAGATCGTTGATGTGGAAGATGTCGCTCACAGAGTACTTGTCACGTGGATGTCGATCTTGTAGGCGTTGTTGTTGTAGCGTGCAAGCACCTTGAAGGGTCCATCGGCTCATGGTAGAAGTTTGGACTTGCATTCGTTGGGGAAGCGGTCCTTGCGAAGGTATAGCCAGACAAGATCTCCGATGTTGAATATCATGGGTTGCTTGTTGACGTTGATCTTAGTCGCGAGTCGTTGTACTTGGCGCCCGATGGTGTGCCTTGTATCTTCATGCATCTTCTTGAGGAATTTCACTCGGGCACTCGCGTCCATGTTTGTGCGCTCTTGTAGTGGTAGAGGTAGTAGCCATGTCTCGAGTGGATCATATGTGATATCACTAAGGAAGGAAGTCACCTTGGTCTGGAGAGATCTAGCTCGTGCTTGTGTCATAGGTCCTCTTGGCACTTGATGATACAATGGTAGGTCCATGGGGACGACCATAGGATGCTCCGCATCATCTCCCCTCCCTTGGGAAAGATCCGACCTCAGATCAAAATCTTCATCACCATGGTTGGGAGATATATCGTTGATGTGGAAGATATCGCTCACGGAGTACTTGTCACGTGGGATGTCGATATTTTAGGCGTTGTTGTTGTAGCGTGCAAGCACCTTGAAGGGTCCATCGGCTCGTGGTAGAAGTTTGGACTTGCGTTCATTGGGGAAGCGGTCCTTGCAAAGGTATAGCCAGACAAGATCTCTGATGTTGAATATCATGGGTTGCTTGTTGACGTTGATCTTAGTCACGAGTCGTTGTACTTGGCGCTCGATGGTGTGCCTTGTATCTTCATGCATCTTCTTGAGGAATTTCACTCGGGCACTCATGTCCATGTTTGTGCGCTCTTGTAGTGGTAGAGGAAGAATGTCCAATGGGGAAAACGGGTTGAAGCCGTAGACGACCTTGAAGGGGGACTTGACGGTAGTCGAATGTCTGGCACGGTTGTAGGCGTACTCGGTGATAGGTAGGAACTTCTCCCACTCCTTGATGTTCTTCTTTATCAACACACGTAGTAGAGTAGAGAGCGTACGGTTCATCACCTCCGTTTGACCGTCGGTTTGGGGATGGTATGCCGAAGAGAACAAGAGCTTGATTCTGAGCTTGGCGCATAAGGTCTTCCAAAAGTAAATCAAGAACTTGACATCGCGGTCTGAGACAATCGTCTTTGGCACTCCATGTAGGCGCAAGATTTCTCTACAAAAGAGATTTGCAACATGTGAAGCATCGTCTATCTTGTTGCATGGTATGAAATGTGCCATTTTAGAGAATCGGTCCACAACAACAAAGACGGAATCCTTTCCATTTCTAGTTCTAGGCAAACCAAGGACAACATCCATGCTAATATCCTCCCATGGGTGATATGGAATTCGAAGGGGCATATAGAGACCATGAGATTGAGCGTTAGACTTATCTTTGCGAGTAGAGCATCAAGTGGTGAAGCGTGAAATGTCGCGGAACATCTTGGGCCAAAAATAGTTCTTGGAGAGCATAGCAAATGTCTTGTCGCGTCCAAAGTGTCCCATTAGTCCTCCGACATGAGCTTCTTGCAAAAGTAACAAATGAAGAGAAGACTCGGGGATGCAAAGTTTGTTAGCCCTCATAAGATAATCATCTTTGATGGAATAGCATTCCCAAGAGGTATGCGTCAAACACTTGGCATAAGGAATAGCAAAAGTAGGATCATGCGCATACAAGTCTTTTATGTGCTCAAAACCAATGACATTCAATTCTAGTTGAGTAACAAGCATGCACATACGGGAAAGTGCATCCGCCACAACATTTTCCTTACATTTAATATACTTGATGACATAAGGAAATGACTCAATGAACTCACTCCACTTAGCATGACGCTTGTTCAACTTAGTTTGACCCTTAAGATATTTAAGCGTTTCATGATCGGTATGGATGATAAATTCATGACGGCGAAGATACTGTTCCCATTCATGCAAAACTCTTACTAAAGCATATAGCTCTTTGTCATAGATGGGGTAATTGAGTTGCGCTCTGGAGAATTTCTCACTAAAGTATGCTATGGGGTGCTTCTCTTGCGTTAACACACCTCCTATGCCATTACCGCTAGCATCGCAATGAATTTTGAATGGTTTGTCAAAGTTGGGTAACGCAAGCACGGGAGCATGGGTAAGCAAATTCTTAAGGTCATTGAATGCGCTATCTTGAGATGGTCCCCAAACAAAGGGTGCATTCTTCTTGCTCAAAGCATGTAAAGGAGATGCAATTATGCTAAAGTCCTTCACAAATCGACGGTAGGAACCGGCTAAACCAAGGAAACTACGCACTTGTGAAAGTGCTAGTTATCGACTAGAGGGGGGTGAATAGGCGATTTTTATGAAAGTCTTCAAAACATGAGAGTTTCGAAGACAAACAATAGAAATGAACCTATTGATGCAGCGGAAGGTAGACTACACTAGACAAGCCATAGTCAAGCAAGTAATGAAGCTAAAGCACGAAGACTATTAGCAGCTAGGTAGTATGGATCAAGATGGAAAATAGTATGAAGCCAAACACAATAGTCGTCACACAGTGAAGTCAAACAGATCAGGCAAGCATGCAAATGACTTCACGAAGACAAACTGTAAATAAGTGAGGGAAGAGATAGAACCAGTTGCTTGGAGAGGACAAGGATTTGTTGGACCAGTTCCAGTTGCTGTGACAACTGTACGTCTGGTTAGGGAGGCTGAGATTCAACTCAGAAGACCGCGTGTTCACCTTATTCCCCTTGAGCTAAGGACACCTAGTTCTCGCCCAATCACTCTGGTAAGTCTTCAAGGTAGACTTCCAAATCTTCACAGACTTCGTTCACCGGCAATCCACAATGACTCTTGGATGCTCAGAACGCGATGCCTAACCGGCTGGAGGATTCACAGTCCTCAAGTGTACAAGTCTTCAGATCATGCGAACAGAAAGACTTCAGTGATGCCTAATACTCTTTGGGCTCTGGGTGTTTTGGGCTTTGTCCTCGCAAGGATTTCTCTCTCTTAAAGGTTTCGAGGTGGGTTGCTCTCAAATGACAAAAGTCGTGCACTAACTCTGAGCAGCCACCAATTTATGGTGTAGGGGGTGGGCTATTTATAGACACTAGGCAACCCGACCTGATTTGTCCGAAATGACCCTGGGTCACTAAGGAACTGACACGTGTTCCAACGGTCAGATTTCAAACACACGCGGCAGCTTGACTTGGGCTACAAGTAAAGCTGACTCATCCAACTCTGGATAAGATTTGCTCTCATTGTCTTCGCTCGAAGACATAGGATTTGATTGAGCATCACTTCAGTCACTCTGACTTTGTTCACTTGGACCCCACTTAATAGTACGATGGTTCCTATGACTCAACAAAGAAGAAAAGGAAACGATGAAACAGCTATGTCTTCGCACTCCATAGTCTTCACGTGAATGTCTTCTCAAGTCATAATCTTCGTTGTGAATATCTTCATAGACCACCATTGTCTTCAGTGTCTTCACACATTTTTAGGGGTCATCTATGGTAGGTAAACCGAATCAATGAGGGACTACTACCTGTGTTATCCTACAATTCTCACAAACACATTAGTCCCTCAACCAAGTTTGTCGTCAATACTCCAAAACCAACTAGGGGTGGCACTAGATGCACTTACAACTTGTTGCAAATTGGTTGGTTGGGGCCAAGTTTTAATAGCATTGATCTTAGATTCATCAACATGAACACCCTTAGAAGATACTACAAAACCCAAGAAAACAAGCTTATCAACGCCAAAAAGGCATTTGTCCATGTTAGCATAGAGACGCTCTTTTCGAAGAGTTTGTAACACAGTTCAAAGGTGGGTGACATGATCTTTGAGAGATATGCTAAAAACAAGGATATCGTCGAAGTAGACCACAATGAACTCAGCAATGTAAGGGCGAAAACATAATGCATAAGACGCATGAAAGTACCGGGTGCTTCCGATAAACCCATATGCATAACTAACCACTCATACAAACCAAACTTTGTTTTGAAAGCAGTTTTCCATTCATCACCCTCTTGTATGCGTATTTGATAGTAACCACTTTTGATATCGATTTTGGAGAAAATAGTGGCACCGCTAAGTTCATCTAGCATATCATCAAGGCGTGGAATGGGGTGCCTATAGCGAACGGTGATGGCATTGATAGGTCTACAATCAGAACAGATGCGAAATCTATCGTATCTTTTTGGCACAAGAATGACCGGTACGGCACAAGGACTCAAGCTTTCACGCACATGTCCATGGTCTATGAGATGTTTTACTTGCCTTTGTATTTCTTTGGTTTCTTCGGGGTTGACGCGATATGGAGCCTTGTTCGGAAGTGGTGCTCCGGGGATGAGGTCGATGCGGTGCTCGATTCCTTGTAGTGGAGGTAGACCCGGAGGTAGCTCGTCGGGGAAAACGTCTTGGAATTCCTGCAATAGAGAAGATAACACTAAAGGTAGATTGTGAGAGTTGTTAGTTTTTGGTGCCTCATCCTTGCACAAAAGGACATAGTGCATGACACTTGACGGGTTTTCACACACTTCTCTCATCTCACGTTTGGTGGCAAATAGTACTAAGTTCTTCTTGTCGCTCATCGTGGAGGCACTCAATTTGGGCTTGTGGCGCTCACTCTCTTTTTGGTGGTTCTCTCTCTCTCTCACTATTCTCTCCATGATGGGTGGCTTGCTTGTCGGCGATCACTTGGCTTGGAGACATAGGTCGTAGCACATACTCCTTTCCTTTCATCTTGAAGCTATAGTGATTTGTACGCCCGTTGTGGATGACGCCTAGGTCAAATTGCGATGGCCGTCCAAAAAGGAGGTGGCAAACGGTCATCGGCATGACATCACAGTCTAGAGTGTCTTCGTAAGCTCTTATCTTGAAGGAGACTTGTACCCTATGCTAGACTTGGAGAGTGTCATTGTCGCTTAGCCATTGAACTTTGCATGGGTGCGGGTGTTTCATCTTGACCAATTGGAGCTTGGAGCATAGTTCTTCACTTGCTAGGTTATGGCAACTCCCTCCATCGATGATGACCTTGACGGACCTTCCATTGATACCGGCCTTGGTGTGGAAGACATGGCATCTTTGATCTTCGTCTTGTTGATGTTGAAGAGTCAAGACCTTGGAGACAATGAGAGTGGGGCTCGAATCTTCGTCATGAAAGACTTGATCATCTTCATCTTCGTTCACGCGCCGGTGCATGGCCACTTGCTCAAGGGCTTCCATCTCCTCTTCACTCATGGAGTCATAGGTTCCGTCGTCGTTGAGGATCATGGTCCGCTTGTTTGTACAATCAAAGGACCTGTGGCCTCGGCCGCCGCATGTGAAGCATTTGAAGGACCTTGTCTTGATGGTCTCATCGGTTGGGGTAGATGATGAAGAAGCTCTCGGCTCGAAGTTGCTTGTTGTAGGAGGATGACTTGAGGTTGTCGAAGTTTTCTTGTAACTTGACTTGTCGCCGTTGCCTCTAGATGGCTTGGTTGAGGTAGAAGGTGTTGGAGTCATTGAAGCTTGATTGTTGGACAAGCCATAGGACTTGGATGGAAACTTGGCGTACTTGAAGTCATCTTGCACTTGGCGTTCCGCTTTGGTAGCTTGATGCACTAGCTCGATGAGGTTCGAGTATGGTTGGAAGTCAGTGATCTTCTTGATAGGATGATTGAGTCCATTCAAGAAACGTGCCATATTTGCTCATCATCTTCCGTGACATTGGCTCGTATCGTTGCAATCTCCATTTCCTTGTAGTATTCTTCAACGCTCTTAGTTCCTTGCTTGAGGAGTTGGATTTTCTTGAAGAGGTCGCGGTTGTAGTAGGTTGGCACGAAACGTGCTCTCATGACATCCTTCATTTGCGCCCAAGTTGTGATGGGTGGTTCACCTTTTGCCACTCAGCTCTCAATGACTTGTTCCCACCAAATGAGGACGTAGTCTTGGAACTCAAGGGATGCCATCGTGATCTTCTTCTCTTCTTCATAGTTGTGCAAGCGGAAGATTTTTTTTCAACCTTCAATGCCCACGAAAGGTACTCTTCGGGATCATTGCTTCCAGAAAACTTGAGCATGGTGAACTTTAGCTTGCCGTAGCGTTGCTCTTCATTGTGTTGGGGTCAGGGATGATGACGTCCTTGACGAGGAGGATTGTCTCCCTCAAGTGCTCTTGTCTTGGAGGATTTCCATTGTCGTCTTGCTCTTGTTGAACTTGATGTTCTTAGCGAGCTTGTGGAGGAGCTTGTCGAGCTTTACGATGCACGCGAGCTTGATATATTCGATCTTGAACTTCATCATGAAGCGCTTCTTGTTGCTCACGAGCTTGTCGGTTGCGCGTGGCTACGGCTCAACTTGAATCTCGGAGGCACGTTGCGCCTCAAGTGCTTGAGCTTTGCGTAGTTGTTGTTCTTGACGTTGTGCCTCGGCATCTTGTGCATCTTGGTGTTGACGCGCTTGCTCTTCCTGTGGTTGTTGGCGTATATGTTGTCGATCTTGTGCTGGGGCGAAAGTAGCTTGATTTTGACGGTGTCGATGTTCTTGCGCGCGAGCTTGCTCTTGAGAGTCGTTGTCGTGTAGAGGATTGTGGTTTGCTTGACGATCTTGACGCGCGACACGACGAAGAGTGTTCGATGTCGGAGTACTTGAGCTGAAGATAGTGTCGTTGGAGTGTCGACTCGAGCGGCTCCGTCTTGAGTAGGACGAAATGGTAGAAGAGCGGTTGACCAATAAGGCACGAATCTCGTCCATTTGCGTCATTTTCTTGTTTGTGTTCGTCGAGCTTGTTGTCGAAGTAGTCTCTTGTACGTTGCTCGGATAGTCGCAAGTCGGTGGCGAGATGGTCGGTGCGGTCACTCATTGCTTGTTGCTCTTGATGCAAAGCTCGTTGTGTACCAAAGAGGTGTATCTTGGTGACGTAGTTGTTCGGGTCGTCATCTTGCTCAAGGAAAAGTGGGTTGGTAGAAGTACTTGGCCTATCCATCATTCCAAACAAATATGTGAGTGGGAGAAAGAGAAGAACTTATACCAAATGTACCTTGACCGATGTTGAATATGGATCAATGATCACTCCAATGTGTGACAAGGAAATAGCACAATTGGTACCAATTCTTGTCGGTTTCTCACACCTACACAAGTAAAAGCTTATGGTGGAGCTTGGTTAGGATGGTGGCATAAAATTTGATGCAATTGTTAGTGAGCCTCAATAATGTTGGAAAAGATTCACAAATTTGCAAATGCAACAAGTAGACCAATAGCAAGATATGGTACATGGAAACACACACGCAAATAGTTAAGTGGGGTCGTGCAAACAAGGAATGAGCCAAAATGTGGAATCCACGAAAATGCTCTTGTTGCACAACACTAGAGAGACGCTAGCATGATTGCACAATAGGCGGATATGAAACTTGTGCACAACCTACTAAGCAGAAATGCAACGACTTCTATCCCAAGTATGCTATATGTATGGTATTCCGGTGATATGATCCAAGATGATCGAGTATGACAATCTTAATGCAGTATGATGCTATGGTTCTTGCTTATAAGCTCTTTGCTTGTCTTTCCCTTTTGCTTAAAAGCTTGTTTGGCTCTTGTCGTTTGAACTCTTTTCTCATGCAAAACTTCACGAACCAAGATAGCAATAGTGTATATGCTATGACAACCTTGTGACACAAGAGATGATACCAAGATATGCACCACAATGGTATGGTATGTATGCTATGGAAGTATGATCACTCATGTGCACAAGTCACATTGCCGGCAATACTCAAAGGCTAGTCTCGATGGGTAAGTGATGCAAAAGTAAGGCTACGGGGTTATCAATGCAATTGCAAGAATGTACAATGATATCACGATACCAAGATGAGGTAGCCGTTGTTATGTTCGGTATGGTGTGAAAATGGTGGAGTGGTCATTGTCGAAGATGAGTCCGTGGCAAAGATGAGCGGCGGTGATGTTGATGTTTAACCATAACTAAATATCCAAAACACAATAGGACAGGGGAACAACAACTCAAATTCTCAAAGCAGAACGTGTCAAAATTTTCCGAATTGGTAGTGGGTAAGCGGTGGTGGTGTCTGTGGAAAGCGGTGCTGCTATGCGGAAGTGATGGTGGTATGCGGAAGTGTAAGTGGGCACCGGATCAAAATTTGGCTAAAGTTAGGCGGAAAACAAAACGGTGGAAGGAATTGATGCTGTCGGGGGCCGGACGTCCGAGCTTGTGCGCCGGATGTCTGGGATGGCCGGATGTCTGGGCTCGGGATCCGTGGACGAAGTCGATGAACTCCGCGTGGAGAGGTGAAATCCGGGGCAAAATTCGGAAGATTTTGTGGATGCAAATTGGGGAAAAGATGGGGGAAAGCTAGATCTACCTGCTACACACGAAATCTATAGATCAAATCCAACAAAACTTCATCACACCAACAAATCACAAAAAAAATTGGGGGGCTATTTTTGTGGGGAATTTTCAAATTAGGGATAAAATCAACAAAACTAGGCTAGAAAACAGAGAGGGGAGGCTCTGAAATCGTGATCAACGTGGCTCATGATACCAAGATGATGTAGGGTGTAACCCTAGATGGCCGATCTTTCACGAAAGGAGCGGATCCCAACTCAGAGCATGAAGAACACGAGGAATCACTCAAACCAACAACATATAGCCACACATATGCTAGATCCGAGTACACATAGAGATCACATGGTCCAAATCCAACAAGGGAGTCTTGATGGGGCCACCAGAAAGGGGGTCTTGAATCCAACGTGGATCTTCTCAGAAGAGGGGCCGCAGTCTCTCTCAAGGAGTAGATCCGTATGGATGAGCGAGGCTCTATCTCACAAATGAGCTATCACAACGCTGACCCTAGAAAGAGGGAGGAGGAGGAGTATATATAGTCTAGGTGGGCGAAGGGGTACATGGGCCTCGGGTCCTTACACTGTGCGTAGACAGGGGAGGCCGGATATCTGGGTGTCCGGCCGGATGTCCGGGCCTTCGCGAGGTGCCGGATGTCCGGGCTGGCGTCGGATGTCTGGGCAGTCGGGGCTGGCCTTGACGCTCTCTTGATAGACGCGGTCCGGATGTCCGGGCGATGGGCCGGATGTCCGAGAGCTCGGGACCGGCCGGATGTCCGGGCCTTTGGCCGGATGTCCGGGCTGAAGGGCCAGGTCTTCTGTTCTCTGGATATGCCTGTCTGGATGTCCGGGAAGAAGGCCGGATTTCCGGGCCGAAGGCCGGATGTCCGGGCTGGTTGCCGGATGTCCGGGCCGTGTAGACTTGGCCGCTGGCTCCTTGCTGTTGGTGACACTTCCAGGGGCCGAAAGTCTGGGGTCATGGCCGGATGTTCGAGTCCTGGTAGCTGTTCTTGAGTCCTTCTGTTGGTTCTCCTCATCCATGAACATGGGGACTTGTCCGTCTTCAGGTGCATCTTCGGGAGGGTCCTCTTGGTACCTAATCATGCACAACATTCTAGACTTAGGTAGTAGCCATGTCTCGAGTGGATCATATGTGATATCACTAAGGAAGGAAGTCACCTCGGTCTCGAGAGCTCTAGCTCGTGCTCGTGTCATAGGTCCTCTTGGCACTTGATGAGACGATGGTAGGTCCATGGGGATGACCACAGGTTGCTCCGCATCAACACTAGTTAACTGCTTCTTCCTACACCTTCTTCATGATACTAGCTGTTCCTAGTAACTCGCGATGCACAAGGTTTCTCCTCATATACTATTTCACCTTAGCTAGAGGTCCGTCGCCCCCTGGATTTGAATTCCTGATCAGTTGATTCCCAATTAAAGGAAGCATTCCCCGGTGTAACAGGCACTAGTCCGCCTATTACGCTCGAGAAGCAGCGCCTCGGTGTTTATCTTAGGGGTGTGTGGGGCCTAGGAGCTGCTGGCGCCCGATCTGGAGGTCGGCCGGGCTTAAAGGGATGGCCGAGGGGCACTGCCAAGCACGGCGGTGGTGTGAGGTCGAGGGGAGAGTGGGGCAGCGGAGGCAGGGGTCTGGGCCGGTGGTCGCTAGTGGTTCGAGAAAGATCATCAACAGTGACTAGCGGGAGGTAGACGAAGGCCATCTACTCGTTCCTTGTAGATCGGACGGTTCATAAAAAATAGACTTACCTATTTATTTTCAGTCGACTGTTATTTTGATAGGACCACATGTGGTGGTGTGCTGGAGGAGTACCTGCATTTCCCTGCCATCCCTGTGCTCATATATTACAAAATCATACGAAGTAGAATCTAATTTTCTTTGCCATGCAATGTTCACTAGTACGCGTTGGTGCTATACAAACGATTTTTAACCCCTTTCCGCGACGGCATTTGGAACCGTCGCCTAGTGAGTGATGGCGATAGGGGGTCCTTCCCACATGACCTAGAAACTATCGGGGATAGGGACCCTACAGTACTCCTACTCGTTTGTGCTCGCATTGCCATCACAATCGGTATTCTGTGGTGCTACGTTTATGATGCGCGGCCCATCACAAACGGTTCACTATTATAGGACATGTATGATAAGCATACAATCACACACATTCCCTTTTCCCAAACCGTATGCGATAACTAATTAAGAAGATTACCTAATCGTCGTACGAGTGTCGGACGGGATTACGAAATTTCGAACTGTCGTAACATCATCGTACACGACAACTATCGCACACGCTATTCTGTGGTGCAATGTTTGGGATGCATACTTCATCAGAAACAGTTCATGGTTGCAAATCGTGTACGATAAGGCAACTAACACAAACGTTTAGTTTTCCCGCACCGTTTTCGATATTGTCTGACATCGCACACGCTTTGCAAACGGCAACTATGTGCATGCTTGCACACGTTTCCTCTCTGTGAACCATCTCGGATTATGGTGTATATCGCAAACGTTTTTGTTTTACCAACCGTGTGTGCTGTAACGACCTGGAGAGCGTAATTTCACCGTAATTTAATTATTGCTATTTCAAATTGTACCAGATTTGAATTTGAATTTGAAGATATGCTATAGCTTTATTCATATCCACCAGGTTCAAACAACCAATGCATTATTCGATTCATAGGTACATGTGTTGAGGAATTACATAAGAACCAAATAAAGAATAATGAACCACAATTGTATACTTGTACTATTAAAGACGGTAAAGAAGGAGGCAAAATACATTCTCGTTGCTGAACAAGGTGAAGCGGAATGCCCATATTGTGCCCTCCTCCATGCAGAAGGCAAGCACGACTCTAGTACAACCCCTTGTGATGGCCGACCGCCCATCCATCATGATCTTCATGAAAACATCTAGATAATCATCGTGTTCTGGTAGAAATACCTAAACCTTTGCATGCCCACCAATCAGGTAGTTTGAGAGGTAATCTTGAGCAAACTGCTTTTGCAACCACTGCAAAGGAAAAAGATTCAGACATTGTCATCTAACACAACTCATTATGGGAAGTAAAAAGAAGGCTGCAGAGTTCTTACTTATCATCCTGCAGTTCGCTGTTGTCTTGGATAAAGTGTAAACAAATAGTTTAATTGCCTTCTTTGGACCCATTTTACTAACAATCTTTATCAGCTTCCTCACTTTATGTTGGCTCATCGATATCTCATTGCCCCATGTGCAGAAAGGGTCGAAGCGCAGATCTTTACCAATGACATATGTACCTGAAAGCACCAAGTTAATATTAGAAGCTAAACAATAATTGCACAATGATGTAGTACAACACTCTTCTATAATATCTTATAACATCCAATATACTCACATATTAGATGAATTGACATCTTATATTATGGGCCGGAAGGAGTTTAGTGCATTCTTACAAATTATCGGCTAATTAACTGCTGCTATATCTATGGGTTACAGTTAGTTTGAGCTAGTTCGGGCTCAAATATCCCTAAAGTATATCTAAACATGAGGGCTAGTTTGAGCTATTTGCATCTATAACCCACCAAAAAAACTATCCAACCCAAGAGTTACTAATTGGAGCTAGTTCTCCTAGTGCATTTATTGTCAATCTAACCCTGCCATCCAAACAACTCTTTGGATGGAGTTAGTTCAGGGTTAGTCATGAGCTAGAAACTAACTCTAACCTCTAGCTAAGTTGAGTATCCAAACAGGGCTGTGTTGTTGTTGTTGTTGTTGTTGTTGCTGATCTTCTACGTATATCTAGACATCATCAGAACATTAATGTAACACTCTTCCTTGTTGCTATGTAGCCTAGGATTGCATATTTAGACATTAAGTACAGTGCATGTTTCTATGTAGCCTCAGATATATTAAATATGGCCCTAGTTAACCTATAGATAAATGGCTTGCAGATATACTGAGTTAAAAGTCTGATTCACCGATTAGTTCCTTATCAGCCCCCGACCTATATGGTACCAGCTACTGATATCCTGAACAGTGAGCATATATAAGCCATGGGATGAAACTAACCTCGATGGAAAACAGCAATCGTTCCCAGAATTGTCCTGTGTAGGTACATCAAGAAGCATGTCAAGCACAACGGGCTAAACATCAACAAAAATTATCCATGGCAGACAAAATAATCTCCAAAAGACAGCTTCAGTGTGCAGGTTTAAGCACGCTAGTAAAGCAAAACAAGTGGAAAGGTGTGTTAACCGCAATAGGCCTAAGATTTAACAACAAGCAAACATAGTCATTCAAACTGGTATTGTGCCGGTCTAAACACTGGTTATTGTTAAAAAATGGAAACGCGTGTTAACTACAAGATGCAACAACCAAATGCAGTCATTCATAGTGGTATTGTTGAAACTGGTACTGTTGAAATTGAACTCCACAGTTCATACTTGCACATATAGAACATCACGTTGTGAATAACTGGAATAAAGAAGGCATACTACGAACAACCAAAGATAGCATTTGAAACTGGACATATGCTAACTACAAACAACCGAACAATCAAAACACTTCAAAAGAGGCATATGCTAGCTGTAACAGGCTTAACAGCAAGCAAATATATGCATTCCTATTGGTATGTTTAAAACTGGATTGATGAAATGTACTGCACAGTAAATAATTGCACATATAGAGCATCACATTGTGAACAACTGAAATAAACAAGGCATACTGCAAACAACCAGATATAGAAATTAAAACTAGACATATTCTCACTACACTACAAAAGGGACTCGACAAAACAAATCATGGGTTTCCCCCTGTGAAGAGGAACAGCAAAACAAATCATGGGTTTCCTTACTTGTCACAGATGGGCTCGTTCCCGTGGGAAGAGCATGGTCCCTAGATGCGCTCCATGTTGTCATAGATGGGCTCCTTCCCCTTAGAAGAGCACGGCTGTAGGGTGCCCTCCTGATGTCGCAGACGGGTGCTTTCCCCTTGGAAGAGCAGATGGGCTCTTTCCCCTTGGAAGAGACGGAGAGGGTGCCCTCCTCGTGGTCTCCGTCGATGAGGTCTGACTTGGAAGCTGTGGATCCCAAGCCAGTGTCGCGGAATGTGTCCTTCAGAAATGACAAAAGGGGCTCGACGGCGATGTAGGATGGCAAATTGTTGACAGCGAGCCAGAGGAGATCAGCGGCGGGGCCATGGATGAGATCGACGGTGTTTGAACCAGAGGGGTTGGGGGTGGGCCACTTAACCTATGACAAAGCCCGCCTCAGGCCGTCACTGTCGATGACCTCGACGTCGTAGCCAGCGGCCGAGACATGCCCGGATACTCTAGCCAGCTGCTTGAGTGCCGTCGCCAGTAATGGTCGTCGGCTTCCTTGGTGACATCGGGCGAAGAGATCGTGATACACCTCTTTTGGGCCAGTCGCTCCCCGAGCTCCACGAGAAGCGTAGCCGGGCTTAGGCTGCGATGCTCTGGAGTGGTGGATGGGGATGGGGATCTGTGGGAAAGGGGGTGTTTGGCAGGCGTCATCTAAGAAACTCAGGGCGGCCTGGGTATGGAGATCGGTGGGTAAGTTGCACGGGCAAACCGGCAGATGTTGACAATGGAGGCCTTACGGCGGCGGTGGTGGCGGCGGAAGGGACCTTGCTAGGGTTTCGAGCGAGGGAGGGGGTGTGTGTGTGCGCATGCCCAAGGAGGTTTTGGTGTGTGTGTGGGGGGGCGGGGGTGTTTGAGGAAATGATGCGGGTACTGAAAATTTTAGTACGCGGGAGTCAAACGCGGGAGTGAAATACCGGGGCTATTGAAAATTTTGATGATGGTACATCGCACACGGTCCGGAGATAACAACCGTGTGTAATGAAATAGAAAAACCCTCGAGCCGGGCAGATATTTTCAAGGGATGCGGCCGGGATTGGGAACAAGAAACAGCACACACGGTCGAAACACAATAACCGTGTGTTATCAATCAGAAAAAAGCTGCAGGCAGGTAGATATTTTTGAGAGGGGAAGCCTCGTGGAGCCCAATGCACATGGTTAGTTTGAGTGAACCGTGTCTGTTGCGTCATCCGACTTGTCTAATGTTCATAAATTTGGCGAAAAATGACGCGGGAGAGGGTCAGAACATGAACACACTTGCATGTGGACCAAATTTATGTATGAAAAGGGCGGTTTGATTTTCAAATACCAAATGCAACTTTGATGTGGCACCTAACTCGCAAAGCGCACGGTATTGCTTGCTCCCACCCCCCATCATGTCGGCACGAAGGGAATCCTAAGCTATGAATGCATGCCACCTCCCCCAACCGAGGTTCACCTAGCAAAGTGCGAAGTAGCTAGCAGGCCCCCTCCCTCGTGTCGGCACGAAGGGAATCCTAAGCTATGAATGCCCCCCCCAACCGAGGTTCACCTAGAAAAGTGCAAAGTAGCTAGCAGCCCCCTCCCTCGTCTTAGCACGAAGATAATCCAAAGCTATGAGTGCATGCCCCCCCTAACCGAGGTTCGCCTAGCAAAGTGCGAAGTAGCTAGCAACCCCCCTAGTGTCGGCACGAAGGGAATCCTAAGCTATGAATGCATGCCCCCCCAAATGAGGTTCACCTAGCAAAGTGCGAAGTAGCTAGCAGTCCCCCTCGTGTCGCCACGAAGGGAATCCTAAGCTATGAATGCATGTCCCCCCCCCCAACCGAGGTTCAACTAGCAAAGTGCGAAGTAGCTAGCAGCCCCCTCCCTCGTGTCGGCACGAAGGGAATCCTAAGCTATGAATGCATGCCCCCCGCCCCCAACTGAGGTTCACCTAGCAAAGTGCAAAGTAGCTAGCATCCCCCCGTCGTGTCAGCACAAAGGGAATCCTAAGCTATGAATGCATGCCCCCCAACCGAGGTTCACCTAGCAAAGTGCGAAGTAGCTAGCAGCCCCCCTCGTGTCGCCACAAAGGGAATCCTAAGCTATGAATGCATGCCCCCGCCAACCAAGGTTCACCTAGCAAAGAGGGAAGTACGTAGCGGCCCCCCACACACACTTTCAGTCGGCTGGCCAAAGAGGCATATCTCATCAAGATGGATCATAAAACGGACCAAGAATAATCCACATTGGTCGTACAACCTCTCTCTTGTTGTTGGTCAAAGTGATGGCCGTCCATGCGACCCCGGAGATGGGCTAGCTCACCAATAATCACGCAAGTAGCTAGTCACCGAAGACAACCACTGCATGCGTGTGGCCCAAACATATGTATGGAGAGGAATGTTTTTGAGTAAGAATGGAAAAACTTTGATGTGGCACCGTGATTTCGAACTAGAAATCCCCATACTGAGTGAGGGTTAGGTTGATGATGCATATGTATGTTACACCACACTTCAAGGCAGCGACGGGGATTCATGCATGCATGCGTGCATAGTATATGCGCTCAAACTTAATTAGGTCTGAATCTCACCATGATGTACTATGATAACACGAACCAAATGAAGAATCCTCCATGGTAACCTATCTTGTTGTCGGTCAAGGTGATCATGGATGTCTGCGCGGGCCCACGAATATATAGTCTTGTCACCGGTAACCACGCGAGGGAGTGTACCGTTCGAAGGCAACCACTACATGCATATGTATGGAGGTGATGCGTGCATGCATGTTTGAATACCATTTGACAACATTGACGTGGCACGTGCGTCAAAAATCGTACACTAGCTCCCCACACAGAGCGAGATCGGTTCATGTCGTTGTACTAGCCACTTTGACTCGATGGGAGGGATTCATGCGTACACATGCATGTGGGTGTGCTCAAACTGTATCATGCATGTCATCCCAGAGCATGACCTATATATATATACCGTATTACAAGCAAAAAAATAAACCCCTTCCTAAGTCAAATTAACCTCTCTTGTTGTTAGGCAAAAAGTAGTGATGGACCAAGCGGGCCCATAGATGGAAAGCCTCGATATTGCTGATAACCGCTTAAGTGGGTGCAAGAGGACAACCACCACCGCTTTGCATGTGGGCCAAACATATATATGTTGAATACCCAAAATGTACAACTTTGATGTGCCACATGCCTCAAAAACCGTAAACCATGCACCCACACAGAGCGAGGGTCATGAAACGTACTACATATGATGGCCCCCTTCCCCCTCTTCACCACATACTATATGCTCCTGCCATAATATGTACAACCCAAAAGAATCCTCATCGATGGTGAAATTAATTAACCTCTCCCGATGTAGGTCAAAGTGATGCATGCATGCATCGACGATGGCCTCGTGGGCCCACAGATGGAAGCATCACACGTGAGTGTCCTAGCTAGGATAACCATCGCGTGCATGCATGTGGCCCAAAGAGGTGTTGTGTGATGTTTGAATAGCCAATTTCACAATCTTGATGTGGCACGTGCCTCGAAAACCCGAAAGTCCCGACACTGAGTGAGGTGTACTTGTTCACGGACGCATACGTATAGTATATATGCTAGTCCCCTCCCACCTCTTCGACGCGTACTATATACCACCATAACACAAACAAAAAATATTCTACCTTGCTGGTCAAATTAACCTCACTGCCGGTTGTTCATCAAAGTGATGGACGACGACCTCGCGGGCCCACAGAAAGCGTCACACGCGAGTATCGAGTGTCTTGTAGGACAACCATCGACTGCATGTGGCCAAAACATGTATGTATGAAAGGGTTGTGTAATGTTTTAAATAATGAATTCACGACTGATGTGGCACTGGCCTGCATAACAAAACGGCCAACCCACACGGTGACTCACAACTCGTAGTGTACTGCGAGCCACCCGCCACCCCCAGACGCACACACCCACACCCACACCGCGAATCCACCGCAACTACGATGCATGTTAAATTAATTATCCTGTGGTGAACATATGTTACCAAAGGAGGGACGTTTTAATTTCGAAAAAATCAAAGAGATCAATAAGACGTTTTAGTACATTAATTGATTGATTTTATATGGGTATAATGTGAAAAAATCAAATTTGAGCTACATGCACACATGACACTGCACCTAAATGGATTGCAAAAACACATGTGTCTCACTGGGTGCATGTTTACTCCCCATGCAACAAATTTCAAAATTGAGAATCTTTATTTTTAAATTATAGTACATCCAAAATTTATTTGAAGTTCATGAAACTTATCGTGTTGTCATATGGACACCAATACAATGTGGCATTGTACTTTTTTTGTCAAATTTGAGACCAGTTTTGATGTAATCTTTATCTAGTTACAAACGGGAGATTATTAATAATTGGGAACTAATATCCCAAACGGATTATTTATTCAAACAGTGAGTGTTAGACCAACAATGGATACATGCCATGCTTCGGTTAAGCAATAAAGAAGCAGCATTAATCATCCTAATAGAAAAACAATACACATGCCGCCGCGCGACCCGTGTGCCGTGCGAGCAGGCGTGAGTTGACGGGACGCATGCCAGCAGTCCGCCGCGCAGGCAGACCGGGAGGCTTGCGTGCAGGTGTGTGAATTGACGGAGGCGTGCTCGCTCCACAGTGTCATCGGGAGGCGTGCAAGTAGTTGTGTAAAACTTTGGTAGGCATGCCAGCAGTCCGGTGCGCAGGCTCATCGGGATGCGAGCCATCGGTTTGACCGTCGCTCGCCTCTCTCCCACAAATCCCACTACTCCATATTAATGGTGCGCCCGGGCGGCCACACCCCCATCCTCGCCACACACATAATCCTCTCTCTCTCCGCTTGCATCCTCGACGCCGCTCTCAGTCCTCAAAGCTGTTAGTGTATGAGGATGCCGCCGAAGCGCCCCACCGGAGGGAGTGGCGTCGCCGGGGTTGCTAAAGCACCAGAGCACGGCATGGAGATGGAGACATAGGTTGCCGTCACCGCCGGCGAGTTATCGCTGCACCCTGACATCGTCGACTGCGTCGAGCTTCCACATCCGGAGGCGGAGTTCCACACCGACTCTGGTGACGACCCCAACGACGACTCTGACGACCACTCCGGCGATGATTCCGATGACGACGGATAGCTGGTTAGTCATCTATACCCATTTATGTGTCAAATAGATCATAGGGTTTCTCTGGTTACTCCTGCCTACCCCTTTTTGGAATAGAAATCCTATGGTTATGTTCTCCCAATCCATGAAATCTGAGTAAGATTCGTTAGATCCGTGTAGTCTATTGATTGTTTGAATGGTACAAGTGATAAGTGATTAGTTGTTTCATCTGTGCAAATGATTTCTGCTAGTAATCGAACTAGAGTTAGTGTTCATGCTAATAATTCCTAGCCAGGACTCGACAATTGATTTTGAATGACCTACATATGTTTGTGCCATTATTTTCTTCAAGATTTGTCTTAAAAATCGAACCATAATATCTGGATATGTATAAATAAATAGCCATAAATTCCTAATCCTACTTCACGGCATGTAAACATTGATTTGATGCCAAATATGTTTTACTATTTGTATAGGTGTTGTCTGACGATGTGGACAGCGAGGATGAAGATGGCCGGAGGAGGTACAAGAGGCAAATCCTGAGGGAGCTTTATGCGGGAAAGCATAACAGGCGTATTAGGACCTGCAACGGCGGCTATCGATGCCCATTTTGCAACCACAAGCTTCATGACGCGTATATAAGTGTTCTGGCGCATGCAATAGAACGGGTCGTTGGCTCCTTCAAGCAGAAGTATTCTCGCAGGGTGGCACACGACGCATACGCCGAGTACCTGGAGAAGCTTCAGGATCGTGCCGGCATGTGAGATGAGATGTGGGATCGAACTATGTACGCTTGAGTATGCTTAATGACGGTTGAACTATGTACTTATGGTTGAACTATGTGTGTGTACGTGTACGCTTATTATCTATGTCTGAGTATGTTTAATCTTTGGTTACTTATGTCTAACCATGGGATATGGATGCAATCAGTTTAGTTGATGGAATCTACCTCCGTCTTGGTTTATTGGTCCCCTTTGTATTTTGTGTTAAATTTTGACCAAAGGTTTAACTGAAAAAATGTTAGTGCAGGTCAGCAAAAAATTATACCGTTGGATGGGTATGAGCATAGTGTTCAATGATATAATTTTTGGTGACATGCATAAACATTTCTTAGTTAAATATTTGGTCAAAATTTGGTAAAATTACAAAGGGGACCAATAAACCAGGACGGAGGTGGTACGTCAATCACACACGATTCCCAAAATTGGAACCATGTGCAATGACTTTCATTTTGCCTATTGCATCAATCACACACGATTGGCTCTAGCAAACCGTTGCCTCCAAAATTCTTTGTGGGATAGAAAACCCTCACCACCCAATTAGAAAAAGAAAAAGAAAACCCTCACCATCCCCACGTCACAAAAACCCTCACCCCGCCCGCCACCCCCTCCGGTCCCCATTCACACCTGCACAAGCTCCGCCGTGTCTATGCATGGCACCACCTATAGCGGTGGTAAACACTTACCTCAACGCCTGCCGCCGCCGCCAGGTTGTCGGCAAAGCCCACCGCATTTCGTCACTTCCGCTTGCCGCTGCCTATCATCATCGACTTTCTCAACGCTACTCGCGGTCGACCCAGCTCTACTCGGTTGGGGAATCTGCCGTACTAAAGGTTCTTTCTAATGGACAACAAGGTAACTAATATAATGAGATATTATCTCATCTCTTATCCCAGTTCATCTGCCTCCTTTAATCACCCGGCCGAAATAGCCATGAATTCATTTTTATTTGAGCTGATTTGAGGGTTTTCTTCCGTTCATATAGTGTACAGTGCGCGGACACACCAGGACCTTGCGGCCTCCGCCAGACATTCCATCTCACAGTACCAGATGACTTGAGGATGCGCGTGGTATGTTAAATCTCACCCTAAATCGGCTGGCATGGCCTACTTTCTTGAACATATTCTAAATATTACTACATTTGGATAAAAGGTGCCACATGCACCATATACGTCAAAGTGGATTTTCCCCTCTTCTTTCTATATTAGGCAAATTAATGATGTATTGTTGTTTCGATTACTCTCATATTTCCATGACATCATGTTTACCCTACAAGTTTAATTATAAATTGTTGTCCTTCGATTTCGTCTGCTCTACAGTTCTTTCAATTTGGGCCCATATTTGCATGTTACCATATTTTCTTTAGCAATCCTACCATTTTCTGCAACACGTCCCTTGCTATGCAAAAAAAATCTGTAGTGCACAAGCTTTCCCTTTACATAAATCAAGACTGCAGGGATGTTATACTGCACACAAACCATGGATATACAATTGTTGCTACTATAAGACTTGATGAACGTGGTGACCCCTATTTTGGCACTGGCTTTTGGAGAGAAATTGCTAAGTTTTGTGAACTGAAAGCTGGCAGTGGAATTGCACTACACATAAAAGGGCCTGGTCATGAGATATATGGTAACTTCCCTGATGATATCATCTATCCAGACTTTGTTCGAAGTAAGTTTTCTTTTCAACTATCTGCATGTTGACTTACCCAGCAATATCAAATGAATTGTGTAGTATTTAAGCAACCAACTGTTATTCCCTTTTCTTACTATATTCCTAACTAATAACTTCTAGTTACCAATACACTTTTCTAAAGCCCCGTTTTAACTAAATATTCCCTGTACTCCCATTTCTATTAGAAAGCGTCGCTGACAAGCAGACTTCGGAGTGGAGTACGGGGTTGCCAGCAAGCGGAGGCGGGACGAGCTAAAACCGCAAGCAACTCCAGTAGGCCTAGACTTCATCAGCAGCCTCCCCGATGATATGTTGACAGTCATCATCTCCCTCCTCCCAATCAAACGGGGCACGGACAACCGTCCTTCCCCGGAGGTGGTGAAGGAAATATGCCCTAGAGGCAATAATAAAGTATTATATATTTCCTTATATCATGATAAATGTTTATTATTCATGCTAGAATTGTATTAACCGGAAACATAATACATGTGTGAATACATAGACAAACAGAGTGTCACTAGTATGCCTCTACTTGACTAGCTCGTTAATCAAAGATGGTTATGGGATCACCTCATTAGGAGAATGACGTGATTGACATGACCCATTACGTTAGCTTAGCACCCGATCGTTTAGTATGTTGCTATTGCTTTCTTCATGACTTATACATGTTCCTATGACTATGAGATTATGCAACTCCCGTTTACCGGAGGAACACTTTGTGTGCTACCAAACGTCACAACGTAACTGGGTGATTATAAAGGTGCTCTACAGGTGTCTCCGAAGGTACTTGTTGGGTTGGCGTATTTCGAGATTAGGATTTGTCACTCCGATTGTCGGAGAGGTATCTCTGGGCCCACTCGGTAATGCACATCACTATAAGCCTTGCAAGCATTGTGACTAATGAGTTAGTTGCGGGATGATGTATTACGGAACGAGTAAAGAGACTTGCCGGTAACGAGATTGAACTAGGTATCGAGATACCGACGATCGAATCTCGGGCAAGTAACATACCGATGACAAAGGGAACAACATATGTTGTTATGCGGTCTGACCGATAAAGATCTTCATAGAATATGTGGGAGCCAATATGAGCATCCAGATCCCGCTATTGGTTATTGACCGGAGAGGTGTCTCGGTCATGTCTACATAGTTCTCGAACCCAAAGGGTCCGCACGCTTAAAGTTACGACGACAGTTATATTATGAGTTTATATGTTTTGATGTACCGAAGGTTGTTCGGAGTCCCGGATGTGATCACGGACATGACGAGGAGTCTCGAAATGGTCGAGACGTAAAGATTGATATATTGGACGACTATATTCGGACACCGGAAGTGTTCCGGAGAAGTTTCGGATTAAACCGGAGTGCCGGAGGGTTACCGGAACCCCCCGGGGAAGTATTGGGCCTTGGTGGGCCTTGAGGGGAGAGAGAGGGCAGCAGCCAGGAGGTGGCGCGCCCCCTCCCAAGGGGAGTCCTAGTTGGACTAGGAGAGGGGGCGCAGCCCCCTTTCCCTCTCCCTCTCCCTCTCTTTCCTTCCCCCTTTTCTTTCCTAGTAGGACTAGGAAAGGGGAGTCCTACTCCTACTAGGACGAGGACTCCCCCTCTCTCCATGGCGTGCCTAGGGCAGCCGGCCTCCCCCTTCCTCCTTTATATACGGGGGCAGGGGGGCACCTGAGAACACACTTGATATATGATATTTTAGCCGTGTGCGGTGCCCCCCTCCACCAGATTACACCTCGATAATACCGTCGCGGAGCTTAGCAGAAGCCCTGCGTCGGTGGAACATCATCATCGTCACCACGCCGTCATGCTAACGAAACTCTCCCTCAACACTCGGCTGGATCGGAGTTCGACGGACGTCATCGAGCTGAACGTGTGTAGAACTTCGGAGGTGCCGTGCGTTCGGTACTTGATCGGTCGGATCGTGAAGACGTACGACTACATCAACCGCGTTGTGATAATGCTTCCGCTGTCGGTCTACGAGGGTACGTGGACAACACTCTTCCCTCTCGTTGCTATGCATCACCATGATCTTGCGTGTGCATAGGAAATTTTTTGAAATTACTACGTTACCCAACAGTGGCATCCGCGCCTGGTTTTATGCGTTGATGCTATGCACGAGTAGAACACAAGTGAGTTGTGGGCAATATAAGTCATACTACTTACGAGCATGTCATACTTTGGTTCAGCGGTACTGTGAGATGAAGCGGCCCGGACCGACATTACGCGTACGCTTACGCGAGACTGGTTTCACCGTTGCGAGCACTCGTTGCTTAAAGGTGACCGGCGGGTGTCTGTCTCTCTCACTTTAGTTGAACCGAGTGTGGCTACGCCCGGTCCTTGCGAAGGTTAAAACAGCACCAACTTGACAAACTATCGTTGTGGTTTTGATGCGTAGGTAAGAACGGTTCTTGCTAAGCCCGTAGCAGCCACGTAAAACTTGCAACAACAAAGTAGAGGACGTCTAACTTGTTTTTGCAGGGCATGTTGTGATGTGATATGGTCAAGACATGATGTGATATAATGTGTTGTATGAGATGATCATGTTTTGTAACCGAGTTATCGGCAACTGGCAGAAGCCATATGGTTGTCGCTTTATTGTATGAGATGCAATCGCCATGTAATAGTTTTACTTTATCACTAAGCGGTAGCGATAGTCGTAAAAGCAATAAGTTGGCGAGACGACAACGATACTACGATGGAGATCAAGGTGTCGAGCCGGTGACGATGGTGATCATGACGGTGCTTCGGAGATGGAGATCACGAGCACGGTGCTTCAGAGATGGAGATCACAAGCACAAGATGTTGATGGCCATATCATATCACTTATATTGCTTGCATGTGATGTTAATCCTTTATGCATCTTATTTTGCTTTGATTGACGGTAGCATTATAAGATGATCTCTCACTAAAATTTCGAGATAAAAGTGTTCTCCCTGAGTATGCACCATTGCGAAAGTTCTTCGTGCTGAGACACCACGTGTTAATCGGGTGTGATAGGCTCTACGTTCAAATACAACGGGTGCAAAACAGTTGCACACGCGGAATACTCAGGTTAAACTTGACGAGCCTAGCATATACAGATATGGCCTCGGAACACAGAGACCGAAAGGTCGAGCGTGAATCATATAGTAGATATGATCAACATAGTGATGTTCACCATTGAAACTACTCCATCTCACGTGTTAATCGGACATGGTTTAGTTGCTTTGGATCACGTAATCACTTAGATGATTAGAGGGATGTCTATCTAAGTGGGAGTTCTTAAGTAATATGATTAATTGAACTTAAATTTATCATGAACTTAGTACCTGATAGTATCTTGCTTGTCTATGTTAATTGTAGATAAATGGCCCGTGCTGTTGTTCCGTTGATTTTTAATGTGTTCCTTGAGAAAGCTAAGTTGAAAGATGATGGTAGCAATTACACAGACTGGGTCCGTAACTTGAGGATTATCCTCATTGCTGCACAGAAGAATTACGTCCTGGAAGCACCGCTAGGTGCCAGGCCTCCTGCAAGAGCTACGCCAGAAGTTATGAACGTCTGGCAAAGCAAAGCTGATGACTACTCAATAGTTCAGTGTGCCATGCTTTACGGCTTAGAACCGGGACTTCAACGACGTTTTGAACGTCATGGAGCATATGAGATGTTCCAGGAGTTGAAGTTAATATTTCAAGCAAATGCCCGGATTGAGAGATATGAAGTCTCCAATAAGTTCTATAGCTGCAAGATGGAAGAGAATAGTTCTGTCAGTGAGCATATACTCAAAAAGTCTGGGTATAATAATCACTTGGTTCAATTGGGAGTTGAACTTCCGGATGATTGCGTCATTGACAGAATTCTTCAATCACTGCCACCTAGCTACAAGAGCTTCGTGATGAACTATAACATGCAAGGGATGGATAAGAGAATTCCTGAGCTCTTCGCAATGCTAAAGGCAGTGGAGGTAGAAATCAAAAAGGAGCATCAAGTGTTGATGGTCAGTAAAACCACTAGTTTCAAGAAAAAGGGCAAAGGGAAGAAGAAGGGGAACTTCAAGAAGAACTGTAAGCAAGTTGCTATTCAGGAGAAGAAACCCAAGTCTGGACCTAAGCCTGAAACTGAGTGCTTCTACTGTAAGCAGACTGGTCACTGGAAGCGGAACTGCCCCAAGTATTTGGCGGATAAGAAGGATGGCAAGGTTAACAAAGGTATATGTGATATACATGTTATTGATGTGTACCTTACTAATACTCGCAGTAGCACCTGGGTATTTGATACTGGTTCTGTTGCTAATATTTGCAACTCGAAACAGGGGCTACGGATTAAGCGAAGATTGGCTAAGGATGAGGTGACGATGCGCGTGGGAAATGGTTCCAAAGTCGATGTGATCGCCGTCGGCACGCTACCTCTACATCTACCTTCGGGATTAGTTTTAGACCTAAATAATTGTTATTTGGTGCCAGCAATGAGCATGAACATTATATCTGGATCTTGTTTAATGCGAGATGGTTATTCATTTAAATC
This sequence comes from Triticum aestivum, assembly GCF_018294505.1. Taxonomy (NCBI): domain Eukaryota; kingdom Viridiplantae; phylum Streptophyta; class Magnoliopsida; order Poales; family Poaceae; genus Triticum; species Triticum aestivum. The sequence continues at coordinate 247,086,086 of NC_057811.1, read as the reverse complement.
AGAGAATAATGGTTGTTCTATTTATATGAATAATATCTTTTATGGTCATGCACCCTTAAAGAGTGGTCTATTTTTAATGAATCTCGATAGTAGTGATACACATATTCATAATGTCGAAGCAAAAAGATGCAGAGTTAATAATGACAGTGCAACTTATTTGTGGCACTGTCGTTTAGGTCATATCGGTGTAAAGCGCATGAAGAAACTCCATACTGATGGAATTTTGGAATCACTTGATTTTGAATCACTTGGTACTTGCGAACCGTGCCTCATGGGCAAGATGACCAAAACACCATTCTCCGGAACTATGGAGAGAGCAACAGATTTGTTGGAAATCATACATACAGATGTATGTGGTCCGATGAATATTGAGGCTCGTGGCGGATATCGTTATTTTCTCACCTTCACAGATGATTTGAGCAGATATGGGTATATCTACTTAATGAAACATAAGTCTGAAACATTTGAAAAGTTCAAAGAATTTCAGAGTGAAGATGAAAATCATCGTAACAAGAAAATAAAATACCTACGATCTGATCGTGGAGGAGAATATTTGAGTTACGAGTTTGGTCTACATTTGAAACAATGCGGAATAGTTTCGCAACTCACGCCACCCGGAACACCACAGCGTAATCGTGTGTCCGAACGTCGTAATCGTACTTTATTAGATATGGTGCAATCTATGATGTCTCTTACTGATTTACCGCTATCGTTTTGGGGTTATGCTTTAGATACGGCTGCATTCACTCTAAATAGGACACCATCGAAATCCGTTGAGACGACGCCTTATGAACTATGGTTTGGCAAGAAACCAAAGTTGTCGTATCTTAAAGTTTGGGGTTGCAATGCTTATGTGAAGAAACTTCAACCTGATAAGCTCGAACCCAAATCGGAGAAATGTGTCTTCATAGGATACCCAAAAGGGATTGCTGGGTATACCTTCTATCACAGATCCGAAGGCAAGATATTCGTTGCTAGGAATGGATCCTTTCTAGAGAAGGAGTTTCTCTCGAAAGATGTGAGTGGGAGGAAAGTAGAACTTGATGAGGTAACTGTACCTGCTCCCTTATTGGAAAGTAGATCATCGCTGAAATCAGTTTCTGCGACACCTACACCAAGTAGTGAGGAAGTTAATGATAATGATCATGAAACTTCAGATTAAGTTATTACTGAACTTCGTAGGTCAACTAGATCAAGAACCGCACCAGAGTGGTACGGTAATCCTGTTCTGGAGGCCATGTTACTAGACCATGGCGAACCTACGAACTATGAAGAAGCGATGGTGAGCCCAGATTCCGCAAAATGGCTTGAAGCCATGAAATCCGAGATGGGATCCATGTATGAGAACAAAGTATGGACTTTGGTTGACTTGCCCGATGGCCGGCAAGCCATTGAAAACAAATGGATCTTCAAGAAGAAGACTGACGCTGATGGTAATGTTACTGTCTATAAAGCTTGACTTGTTACAAAAGGTTTTCGACAAGTTCAAGGGATTGACTACGATGAGACCTTCTCACCCGTAGCGATGCTTAAGTCTGTCTGAATCATGTTAGCAATTGCCGAATTTTATGATTATAAAATTTGGCAAATGGATGCCAAAACTGCGTTCCTGAATGGATTTCTGGAAGAAGAGTTGTATATGATGCAACCAGAAGGTTTTGTCGATCCAAAGGGAGCTAACAAAGTGTGCAAGCTCCAGCGATCCATTTATGGACTGGTGCAAGCCTCTCAGAGTTGGAATAAACGCTTTGATAGTGTGATCAAAGCATTTGGTTTTATACAGACTTTTGGAGAAGCCTGTATTTACAAGAAAGTGAGTGGGAGCTCGATAGCATTTCTGATATTATATGTGGATGACATATTACTGATTGGAAATGATACAGAATTTCTGGATAGCATAAAGGGATACTTGAATAAGAGTTTTTCAATGAAAGACCTCGGTGAAGCTTCATATATATTAGGCATTAAGATCTATAGAGATAGATCAAGACGCTTAATTGGACTTTCACAAAGCACATACCTTGACAAAGTTTTGAAGAAGTTCAAAATGGATCAAGCAAAGAAAGGGTTCTTGCCTGTACTACAAGGTGTGAGATTGAGTAAGACTCAATGCCCGACCACTGCAGAAGATAGAGAGAAGATGAAAGATGTTCCCTATGCTTCAGCCATAGGCTCTATCATGTATGCAATGCTGTGTACCAGACCTGATGTGTCCCTTCCTATAAGTTTAGCAGGGAGGTACCAAAGTAATCCAGGAGTGGATCACTGGACAGCGGTCAAGAACATCCTGAAATACCTGAAAAGGACTAAGGATATGTTTCTCGTTTATGGAGGTGACAAAGAGCTCATCGTAAGGGGTTACGTTGATGCAAGCTTTGACACTGATCCGGACGATTCGAAATCGCAAACCGGATACGTATTTACATTGAACGGTGGAGCTGTCAGTTGGTGCAGTTCCAAGCAAAGTGTCGTGGTGGGATCTACGTGTGAAACGGAATACATAGCTGCTTCGGAAGCAGCGAATGAAGGAGTCTGGATGAAGGAGTTCATATCCGATCTAGGTGTCATACCTAGTACATCGGGACCAATGAAAATCTTTTGTGATAATACTGGTGCAATTGCCTTAGCAAAGGAATCCAGATTTCACAAGAGAACCAAGCACATCAGAAGACGCTTCAATTCCATCCGGGATTTAGTCCAGGTGGGAGACATAGAAATTTGCAAGATACATACGGATCTGAATATAGCAGACCCGTTGACTAAGCCTCTTCCACGAGCAAAACATGATCAGCACCAAGACTCCATGGGTGTAAGAATCATTACTATGTAATCTAGATTATTGACTCTAGTGCAAGTGGGAGACTGAAGGAAATATGCCCTAGGGGCTATAATAAAGTATTATATATTTCCTTATATCATGATAAATGTTTATTATTCATGCTAAAATTGTATTAAGCGGAAACATAATACATGTGTGAATACATAGACAAACAGAGTGTCACTAGTATGCCTCTACTTGACTCGCTCATTAATCAAAGATGGTTATGTTTCCTAGCCATAGACATGAGTTGTCATTTGATTAACGGGATCACCTCATTAGGAGAATGACGTGATTGACATGACCCATTACGTTAGCTTAGCACCCGATCGTTTAGTATGTTGCTATTGCTTTCTTCATGACTTATACATGTTCCTATGACTATGAGATTATGCAACTCCCGTTTACCGGAGGAACACTTTGTGTGCTACCAAACGTCACAACGTAACTGGGTGATTATAAAGGTGCTCTACAGGTGTCTCCAAAGGTACTTGTTGGGTTGGCGTATTTCGAGATTAGGATTTGTCACTCCGATTGTCGGAGAGGTATCTCTGGGCCCACTCGGTAATGCACATCACTATAAGCCTTGCAAGCATTGTGACTAATGAGTTAGTTGCGGGATGATGTATTACGGAACGAGTAAAGAGACTTGCCGGTAACGAGATTGAACTAGGTATCGAGATACCGACGATCGAATCTCGGGCAAGTAACATACCGATGACAAAGGGAACAACGTATGTTGTTATGCGGTCTGACCGATAAAGATCTTCGTAGAATATGTGGGAGCCAATATGGGCATCCAGGTCCCGCTATTGGTTATTGACCGGAGAGGTGTCTCGGTCATGTCTACATAGTTCTCGAACCCAAAGGGTCCTCACGCTTAAAGTTACGATGACAGTCATATTATGAGTTTATATGTTTTGATGTACCGAAGGTTGTTCGGAGTCCCGGATGTGATCACGGACATGACGAGGAGTCTCGAAATGGTCGAGACGTAAAGATTGATATATTGGACGACTATATTCGGACACCGGAAGTGTTCCGGAGAAGTTTCGGATTAAACCGGAGTGCCGGAGGGTTACCGGAACCCCCCGGGGAAGTATTGGGCCTTGGTGGGCCTTGAGGGGAGAGAGAGGGCAGCAGCCAGGAGGTGGCGCGCCCCCTCCCAAGGGGAGTCCTAGTTGGACTAGGAGAGGGGGGCGCAGCCCCCTTTCCCTCTCCCTCTCCCTCTCTTTCCTTCCCCCCTTTCTTTCCTAGTAGGACTAGGAAAGGGGAGTCCTACTCCTACTAGGAGGAGGACTCCCCCTCTCTCCTTGGCGCGCCTAGGGCAGCCGGCCTCCCCCTTGCTCCTTTATATACGGGGGCAGGGGGCACCTGAGAACACACTTGATATACGATATTTTAGCCGTGTGCGGTGCCCCCCTCCACCAGATTACACCTCGATAATACCATCACGGAGCTTAGGCGAAGCCCTGCGTCGGTGGAACATCATCATAGTCACCACGCCGTCGTGCTGACGAAACTCTCCCTCAACACTCGGCTGGATCGGAGTTCGAGGGACGTCATCGAGCTGAACGTGTGTAGAACTTCGGAGGTGTCGTGCGTTCGGTACTTGATCGTCGGATCGTGAAGACGTACGACTACATCAACCGCGTTGTGATAACGCTTCCGCTGTCGGTCTACGAGGGTACGTGGACAACACTCTCCCCTCTCGTTGCTATGTATCACCATGATCTTGCGTGTGCGTAGGAAATTTTTTGAAATTACTACGTTACCCAACAGGTGGCGCCCCCTATGGAACTCCAGGCCTCTCGACCTCATCGACACCGACGAGCTCTGCCATGGCTATCGCAAAAGCTTGGATGCGTTCTCCAAGATCCTCGGCAGTCACCTTGGCCCAACCAGAGGCCTTAGAATGGGCAAGTTCCATTCCAACGGCAAGGACCGAGCCAAGCATGACGACTGGTTCCGATCCCCCGCCCTAGATCAGCTCGAGGAGCTCAATTTTGATGATGGGCATATGCGGTCCTTGCCAATGTCCGCACTCCGCCTCACGCCCATGCTGCGCGTCGCCAAGTTCAGGAACTGCCATTCCCCCCCCCCCTAATGACGCGCCCGCTCTTATTCTACCACGACTGATGCACCTCGAGCTCGTCACCGTCTGCCTCTCAAACGGTGACATGGAGCAACTGCTCCATGGCTGTACTGCACTTGAGTACCTTCGTCTTCAGGCGATCAATGGGTTGAGTACCTTCCACATCACCTCCATGACTCTTCGGACTATTTATGTGTGTTGCTGGTGCGGCAGGAAGACATCACAAGATGTGTACCACGGTATGGTCATTGAGGACACACCTGCACTTGAGAGATTACTTGTAGTTGATTAAGAAGGTCCAACAAGAATCAATGTCATTTCTGCGCTGAAACTGATAGTGGTGGGCTACTCGTCTGACGAATACTCCGAACTTGTTATTGGATCCACACCCGTTCAGGTACAACAACCGCCTTCTACCTCTCCTTCTACAAATTAACATTATTTCTAATTTTGAAGATGTTTGTTCGTCTGCCATTCAGAAAATGATTCTGACAAGCTTGACCCCAAAACTACGCACAGTGAAGGTCTTGGCACTAGAATCTATCGGCCCCAACCTGGAGCAAGTTGTCAGTTCCCTGAGATGGTTTTCGTGCCTGGAGAAGGTATATATTGAGGTGATGTTCCTTTCCTGTTAAATGTTAACCATAAGGGAGTTCAGTTTGTGACACCTTTTTCCAAGTTTACAATGACAATGTACTACGATTTCTGAAGGATTCTTTTGGAGGATTTTAGTACATACATGTCCCCCCCCATATTGGTTGCTTGATCCATATGGTTACAATCAATACGCATTTCTCCTTTGGATTCATTTGTACTAGTTTTCTTAGGGAACTTTTCATCCACTCCAACCTCTTGTGAAGAAGGCAGCATTTTTCTAGAATGTAATCAAATGCCCATGTTAATCATGTCAGATCAAAGATGGCATGTTAGTGCATTTTACAAATCCTGCAAAACCAAATAGGCATGTAGTAATGTTCAAAACTGCATGTAGGCACTTACACATTTTCTTCTTTTGCAGATAAGATTAGGACAAGTGGTGGATAATGTGATACAATATACCAATCACGTCGAATGCCTAGATCTGCATCTCTCAGAAATTACTTTGAACTCCAACCAAGGGACCTTACCGGAGATTATATTCGACAGGTTCTTTGTTCTCAGAGCAAGGGTGCTGAAGGAAATGAGGTTTGCCCTACATTTATTTCACAAAAATGAATGGTTTGTTGATCAACGCCGGCGACCGCGGCAGAATGGAATAGGCTCCAAAAATGCTGAATTTCATTTTGGAACTTCAGATGACAGAGTGATCGGAAGTCATCGTGTCAACCCCATACATGACTTCAGTGGCTGACCCCTTTGCAAAAATTGTGAGGTTTCGAAACCAGATTTAGAAGTAGTAATATTAGTTTGAACCTCTCTAATATCTATGTTCAGCGGATCAGCGTGAGCATTTGTAGTTGATGAGCTGAATTTCATTTCTAATATCAGTTTGAACCTTGTAATCTTCGAATTTGATCCATATAACTCTGGAATTTGAACCTTGTAATATTTCGAGTTTTTGTGGTACAATCGTTGAAATGGCATCGTACGAGACTCGTATATTGCTCGCACTATTTTGACCTTAATATGCAATGGTCTTAGATTTTATTAACCATTCCCGAATCTGTTTACCTTGTCGATCTCACAACACATGATCTGTATAGGTAACTCGACTGTGATCTTCGACATTATTGCACACAGTTGGTTTCTTCCACCGTCTGCATTGTAGAGCGCATAATTAATTATCGCACTCGAGTGTCCATCATCACCCTTCTGTGTAACTTTGACCTCATCACCCATGGGTATACTTATGACCGAAGTCATTCCACACACTTCATTTTTACAAAGCTTTTTGCCAATAAACGCCCATGATTCGTCCCTCTTCTAGCCAACGCGTGGCCAAACTAGCCGGGCAGGAAGCTTGCGCGGTAAACTGCGTGGTAGCGCAGGAACAGGCTCACCGATGGTGCATTTGGTGCCTCTTCGAGCCCATGCGTGCGGTGCGGTGTTGTCAAGCATGCACTGGAATCCTCCGTTATGAACGCCGTGACAAGACGTGACGATTACAGGCTAGCCGGTCCCCATTTATTACAGCGGCCATTTAACCCTTGTGTCTCTTCAACCTTTCAATCGCGCCCCACCATTGCGAGAAGCACACCCACCATGAGAAATTATTAGAGGGTATCCCGCGCGGCTCCAATGGCGCTCCGAGCGGCTGCCGACGACGAGCAGCAATTCACCATGCGTGCCGTGGTGGACACCCACAGAAGGTTCATGGACCTCTCGATGGTGTACACCAACGACCCGGTCTGGGTGGAGCACTCCATCCACATCATGGTGTTGTTGCTTGCCGAGCAGAAGTACAAGGTGGTCAGGTTCGACCTCGAGTACACCCGCGCTCGTGCCGGGTCTCGTCCCAAGGTGGACGTCGCCCAGATGTGCGTGCGCCACCACGTCCTTGTGTACCACTACTGCCTGGCCACAAGGCCTTGCGAGCGTTTCGCCAAGTTTGTGAATGTCGGATCATGGGTTCCGGCAAAACCCTCAAGGTTCGAACACTGGGGTGCGCACGAAGATCTCCCCCTACCGATCCACGTCCTAGCTTCGCTAAGATCTCAAAGGCTAACTCGACGAACTCGCAACACAAAGGACACAAGATTTCTACTGGTTCGGGCCACGGTTGTGGTGTAATACCCTACTCCAGTGTGGTGGTGGTGGATTGCCTCTTGGGCTGAGGATGAACAGTACAAGGGGAAGAACAGCCTCCTGAGGCGAGGTGTTCTTGTGCTGGGTAAACTTGCGTGGGTGAGGGTTCGATCAAGATGAGATGCCTCCTACAATGGTGGCTAGTCCTATTTATAGCGGCCCTGGTCCTCTTCCCAAATATTGAGCGGGAAGGGAGCCAACAACCGCCAATTTGAAAGGGGACAACTAGTACAGCTTATCCTGACAAAAGCAATCTTCGCCTGCAAAAGGCTCTGGTGGTGATGCCGCCTTGGGATCCATGGTGACCTCCGTCTTGCCGTCCCGCTGGTCTTTGTCTCGTTGCACTGATAAGGAAACCTTTGCTTGACGCCTCGGTACTCTGCGCCTGCGCTTGCCTCGTTAGCATCAAAGAGGAAACAAGGACACTGTGCGCGCTGGTGCCCGCCTGGCGCCCGCCTGGTCTCGGTCGTCATGGCTCACGTCACGAGAACCTCGCGAGGTTTGCCTTGCCTTGATCTCTCTGCCCCTCGCGAGCCAGCCCGGTGAGGCCGCTCCTGAGGAGGTCTTGTGTCGTCCGCCTCGCGAGGGTCTTGAGTGCTTGTTGGTGAAGATGGACCGTACGGGCCCGCTCATAGAGCCACGCCGTGGGCCGCAGGCAGGCAAGTCCGAGGACCCCCGTTTCCAAAACGCCGACAGTAGCCCTCGGGCCCAAGGCGCGCTCGGGCTTGGCTTCGAGGCGAAGCCAAAGGTCAAGTGCGAAGCACCGCGGGCCCCAATAGCCTGCGGCTTTGGTCGATGCATGGCGGTTGATTGGACGTGGGCGTCTCCGCTTCCCCACACTGCCTCGGCAACTGCCCGACTTGACAAGTCCCTGCGACATGCAAGGAAAACCATCATTACCTATGATCGTGGGGGGCGCTGGTTGGCCTTCTCCTGCTATAAATGGGGAGGGGGGCAGAGCCCCCATCGCCCATCTCTTCCCATTCCGCTTGCTTCTCATCCCTTGCTCCACTGCTAGCAGTGACACCAGTGGCGCCGTCGAAGAGGTTCTCTGCCGCGGAGAAGGGGAAGGCCCCTCGCGAGGGGCCCGACTCTCCGGCGCCCAAGCGTGGACGCATTCGTCCCTGCAAGCACACCGCAACCCCCGTCGCGGCCTTCCGTTCTCGTGGTGGCGCCCCTGCGCGTGGCAGGGGTTGCTCCGGTCATGGCAGCCCTGTTGATGAAGGGAGACGCGCCATGATTGCACGGCCTCCCCGGCCGCGCTTCCGCTCAGCGGAGGTGTTGCCGGAGTTCGTCGTCTGGTCGGAGAACCCGGCCGGCAACTGGCTTCAGCTCCCGCGCTTCTTCGCTGATGAGCTGCCAGCCTCCGGTCCAGGCGGGCTCTGGCTGCAGGCGGACGGTTGCTGCAGCAGAGCTTCTTTGGTTGCGGTTGAGGTCTTCGCCGTGGGCAACATAGCTCTGGCTCGCGGTTGGCAGACGTTCGCCCGCACGCGCGGCCTGGGCAAGCGGTGCACCCTCCATTTCAAGCACGACGGTCATGCGACCCTCTACGTGAGGGTGTTTGGGGAAGATGGTCGCCGCGCCGGGTGCTGCCCTGAGGTGAACGACGGCAAGGAGGTGCTCTGCCTTTGCGATGGTCGAGACGAGGATGAGGGCGAACCCGCCCTTGGTGCCGACCGCGTCTCGTCCAGCTACGACGGCTCTTCCCCCGGCGACAGCTCCAGCAGTGGTGGCTACGACCAGCCGCCACGCTGCCGCGCGCGCTTCAAAGGCGGTAGCGGATCGTCTCGTCGCCGCGCCTCCATGAAGCGCGGGAAGGGGTCTGGCTGAGCTCAGGACGGCGCCAGGAGCCTGCCTCCGTGGACCGCCGTAGGGGCAGGCGCCGCTTTATTTTGTTCTTCCTTTCCTTTCTGCCAAAAAGAAACTAGTATGAGCCCCGGAGGGGCATGTATCGAACTATGATTTCCCAATCTTTATGCTATGTTTGTTGTTTCCTTGCTGCGTCGTTATTTTGTGTAGAGCTAACTTAGCTTGGCACGCTTGGGGTAGCCTCGTCTTCGCGAGGGACTCGCTTCCTGGTGCCTGTGGAGGCCTTCCTTGACTTGGCGGGTGCTAGGGAACTGCAAAAAACTCGTTAGGAGCGTCGCCAGGTGGCTTATCATTCACCCGAGCCTTGACCCAGCGCTTCGCATCGCGATACCCGAGGGGCACAGATTAGGGGAAGTGCGCCAGCTTGTGGGCTCGAACGAGGATGCCTCGCGAAAAAAGACGAAGGGCAGAGGAGGGAAAAAACGCTCGCGAGGGCACCTGCCTAGCCCCCTTGTGAGGTATGCGAGAGAGAGAAAACCGGTTAAACTGGAACCGGAAACAGTGGCAAAAAGGCGACGGAACCAAACCAGCAAGGAACACCAGAAGCAAACTTCAATTAAAAGGAGGAAAGCCAACTACGTAAAGCAAATGAAAAGCCGCGTCCGACACCTAGTCTAGTCTTCAAGTCTTCTCACCAGCGCGGAGCTAAGTGCTGCCACTAAGACGTGGGGGGGAGCCCCCGAGGCCCGAGGGCGGCACTCCTGAGACTCCAGGGCGTGGATCGCCCCACTCGTTATTACATGAGAGTGTCACGGGCGGTGATCTTCACAGGCACTGGGCCTTCTTCACAGGCACTGGGCCTTCTTCACGGGCACTGGGCCATTCTTCATGGGTAGAACTTCCGGAGGTGCTGGATGTTCCAGGCGTTCTAGATGGGCACCCTGTCCTATGTCTCCAGGCACGCGGCGCCAGGCCTGGAGACATGGACGACCTTGAATGGGCCCTCCCACATGGGTGAGAGCTTATGCAGCCCCTCCCTGGAGAGGACCCACCTCAGGACGAGGTCACCCACCTCGAGCGTCTTGGAGCGGATGTTGCGGCAGTGGTATCGTCGCAGCGCCTGCTGATACCTTGCCGCCCGCAGCGCGGCTTCGCGGCGGCGTTCCTCCTCCAGCACGAGGTCCATCCCCCGCATGGCGTCCTGCTGCGTTTCATCAAACGCTAGGACCCGTGCGGAGCGATGCTTGACCTCGTGAGGGAGGACCGCTTCTACTCCGTAGACGAGGAAGAACGGGGTCTCGCCCGTTGTCTTGGCGGCGGGGGTGCGGATGGACCACAACACGAACTGGAGCTCGTCGTACCAGCCCCTGCTGCAGGCCTCGAGCTTCTTCTTGAAAGTCCTGGTCTTGAGGCCCCTCAGGACCTCTGCGTTGGCACGTTCGGCCTGACCATTGCTCTTGGGGTGCACCACCGAAGCGTAGCAGATCTGCGTTCCAAGGTTAGCACAGTATGTTTTGAAGAGATTACTAGTGAAATGCAAGCCGTTATCAGTGATAGTGCGGTTGGGGACCCCGAAACGGCTCACGAGGCCCTTGACGAACTTGACCGCGGAGCTAGCGGGGATGGTGCGGACGGCTTCCACCCCCGCCCACTTGGTGAACTTGTCGATGGCGATGTAGAGGTAGCGGTAGCCCCTAGGCGCTCGAGGGAACGGGCCCAAGATATCCAGCCCCCAGACCGCGAACGGCCATGTGAGCGGGATGGTCTGGAGGCCCTGAGCCGGCTTATGGATCTGCTTGGCGTGGAATTGGCAGGCTTCGCAGGACTTCACCAGCTCGATTGCGTCGTTGAGCACCGTGGGCCAGTAGAATCCGCTGCAGAATGCCTTGCCGATGAGGGTCCGTGATGACGAGTGGTGCCCGCAGTCCCCACCGTGTATGTCAGATAGCAACTCCTTCCCCTGGTCTCTAGAGATGGAACATAGTGAAACGTCATTTGGTCACTTCCTGTATAACTCACCGTCCCGAATGCAGTATGTCGTGGCTTGCTGGGCCATGTGCTCCGCGTCCTCCTCCTTTTCCGGCAGCGGCCCTTGCATCAGGTATTCCTTGAATTCCTTGGTCCAGCATCCCTCCTGGGGCTCGAGCGCCAAGAGTAGGCGCGCTCCTGAGGTCGGGCCGTAGGCTGGGGCTCCTGTGGTAGGTGGCTGCGGGAGTTCCTCCCGAGGCTGGGCTGTCCTTGAAAGTGGTGGTGTCGCTGATGGCTTGAAGAACCGCTCCTCGAAGACGCCCAGCTCTTGGGGCTGCCGCTTCGACGCCCTCTTGGCGATGTCGTCAGCTTCCTTGTTGGTGCCACGGGGCACGTGCTACAACTCCAGGCCCAGTAACTGCTTCTCCATCTTGCTTACCTCCGCGAGGTATGCCTCCATGTGCTCGTCCTTCGGCTCGTACACCTTGTTGGAGAAATTGACGAGAAGCTGCGAGTGGCCCCTAACGGTGAGGCGCTTCACCCCCAGAGCTATCGCAGCTTTCAGGCCAGCTATGAGGCCTTCGTATTATGCGATGTTGTTGGAGACCTTCTCGCCCTGTCGAAAGTAGAGCTGCACGGCGTAGTAGAGCTTGTCCTGAATGGGTGAAATGAGCACCGCTCCAGCCCCCACACCCTGGTGCGCAAAGGCGCCATCAAAATACATGACGCTGCTGTCAGGCGCCTCACTTCACGGCGAGGTGGACTGGTCCTCGCCTACTTCAAGTGTCGGGGCATCAGTCCATTCTGCCACGAAATCAGTGAGTGCGGCTCCCTTGATGACCCCGGTAGTGTTGAACTCCAACTGGAATGCCTGCAGCTCGATGTTCCACTCAGCGACCCTTCCAGCAGAGTTGGGGCTCCTCAGCACTCTCTCCAATGGGTAGGCCGAGACGACCTTGATGGGGTGGCCCTGGAAGTAGTGCCGCAACTTACGCGAGGCCACCAAGAGCGTGAGTAAGAGCTTCTGAGGCATGGGGTATCGTGCCCTTGCATCCCGCAACACCGTGCTGACGAAATACGCCGGGTGCTCGACGAGAGCCGGTGTGTTGGTGAGGCTCGTGTCTTGCGGAGGTTGGGGCGTCTCCTGAGGTAGTGGAACCCTTTTCGCTTGATCGCTTGTCGGGGCCTTGGCGGCGTCGTCCTGCCGAGCTTGGTCCTCCGGTGTTGCTGCTATGGCTCTTGCGGCACCTCCCTAGTCTTGCGTCATCTTGGCTGGTGGCGCGGCTTGGCGCGTCGCACCTTTGGCTTGGTGCTCTTCTCGAACCGCCACCAGAGCCGTGCTGGCGGAGTACAGGTTGGCGGCAAGATAAAGCACTAAGGGCTCGAGAGGTCGTGGCGCCACCATCACTGGAGGGCTGGTCAGGTATCTCTTGAGGTCTTGAAAAGCTCGGTCGGCCTCCAGGGTCCACTCGAATGGGCCTTTCTTCTTCATCAGCTTGAAGAAGGGTAGGACGCGCTCTCCCAGCTTGGAGATGAAGCGCCCCAATGCAGTCACCCGACCAGCCAGCTTCTGCATTTCCTTGAGGGTCTGCGGTGGGCTCATGTCTTCAATGGCCTTGATCCTTTCTGGGTTCGCCTCGATCCCCCTATGGGATACGAGGAAACCCAGCAGCTTGCCGGAAGGGACACCAAACACGCACTTCTCTAGGTTAACTCGCAAGTTCACCTGGCGCAGGCTCGCGAAAGTCTCCTCCAGATCTTGGATCAAGGTTCTTGCCTCCCGAGACTTCACCACAATGTCGTCGACGTAGGCCTCCCCGTTTCTCCCGAGCTGCCGCCAACTCCTGAGAAAGGCTTGCTGAGGCTGAGACGCCCGAGCGGCACGTGAAGGAGGCTGAAGGCCTCCACGGAGAGCATGTTGAGGCCAGCGCCGCCGTCGATGAGGGTCTTGGTGACGGCCACGTTGCAAATGGTGGGTGTGCAAAGCATCGGGAGCATACCCGAGCCGGCAGTGGTGACAGGGTGGTCTTCTAAGTCGAAGGTGAGGTCGGCCTCGGGCGCAACCCAGCCCGGCGGAGCCCCCGAGCGCCTGGAAGCGGTGCCGATCTAGCGAATGAATGGCTTGATATGGCGATCCGAAGGCGGTGCTTGAGAGCCGCCTAGCAGGGCCGCTACCGCGTGGTGCGCCAGTGCCGCGTAGAGCGCAGTGAAGAGGTCGCGTAGCTCCTCCCAAGATGGCACCGTGGATCAGGGGAGGTTGAGCAGCCAGGCGCGCGGCGCGCCAGCGAGGGCCATGGGAAACCAGTTGGCCATGACCTTGTCGTCGCCCCCAGCCTCGAGGGCGGCCTCCTCGTATGCCAGCAGGAAAGCTGACGACTCTGCCGCACCGTCGTAGTGCGGCGGCATCCCCGGCTTGAACTTGGGCGGCCACTGCACCTGCCGCAAGGCGGGGGCCAGGGCTCGGAGCCCCCTGGCCCCGTCGTTGGCGCCAGCCGTCGGAGCCGGGAGCTAGGCACCTGCCATGAGGACGGAGCGCGGTGGTGGCACAGCATAGATCGACGGAAGGAAGGCTATGGCGCACCCCTACCTGGCATGCCAAATGTCGGATCACGGGTTCCGGCAAAACCCTAAAGTTCGAACATTGGGGTGCGCACGAAGATCTCCCCCTACCGATCCACGTCCTAGCTTCGCTAAGATCTCAAAGGCTAACTCGACGAACTCGCAACACAAAGGACACAAGATTTATACTGGTTCGGGTCACCATTGTGGTGTAATACCCTACTCCAGTGTGGTGGTGGTGGATTGCCTCTTGGGCTGAGGATGAACAGTACAAGGGGAAGAACAGCCTCCTGAGGCGAGGTGTTCTTGTTCTTAGTAAACTTGCGTGGGTGAGGGTTCGATCAAGATGAGATGCCTCCTACTATGGTGGCTTGTCCTATTTATAGCCGCCCTGGTCCTCTTCCCAAATATTGAGCGGGAAGGGAGCCAACAACGACCAATTCGAAAGGGGACAACTAGTACAGTTTATCCTGACAAAAGGAGTCATCGCCTGCAAAAGGCTCTGGTGGTGACGCCGCCTTGGGCTCCATGGTGACCTCCATCTTGCCATCCCGCTGGTCTTGGTCTCGTTGCACTGATAAGGAAACCTTTGCTTGACGCCTCGATACTCCACGCCTGCGCTTGCCTCCTTAGCATCAAAGAGGAAACAAGGACACTGTGTACGCTGGCGCCCTCCTGGTGTCGGTCGTCATGAGAACCTCGCGAGGTTTGCCTTGCCTTGATCTCTCCGCCCCTCGCGAGCCAGTCCGGTAAGGCCGCTCCTGAGGAGGTCTTGTGTCGTCCGCCTCGCGAGGCTTGGCCCCTCGCGAGGGTCTTGAGTGCTTGTTGGTGAAGATGGGCCGTACGGGCCCGCTCACAGAGCCACACCATGGGCCGCAGGTAGGCAAGTCTGGGGACCCCCGTTCCCAGAACGCCGATAGTGAACAACCCCCACTACATGTTCTCTATGGTGGACATCACCAACGATGTAAAGGCGCTCGAGAATTCGGGCATCGCGTGCCAGAATCTTGTCTATATGCAGGGCCAATACAATATCTGGGGCAGCAAGGAGCATGAGAAGGACTCACTGGTTCACCTCGTCGAGGCCATCATCGACCCCTACTACAGAGACATGAAGGATTCGTGCAACAAGGACAAGCGTGCCTGGTACTCGGCCTGGATGGAGAAACTCGACAAAGCTCACGCCGTGTACGCAGCCGAGGAGGTGTACATGAGCTACGACATGTACAGGCGGATCGTTGACATGAGGAAGTGCCTCCTTCCCCAAAACAGTGAGGGATCCAGCCGGAAGTAGAGCAATGGCAAGCGTCATCGCAACAATGAGTAGATGATTAGATCCTCGTTTCTCCTAGTTTAGTATGCATGTAATTGCTTACTTTGGTGTGTGGAAATGTTATGTGTGTAGTCACTTGTGTAATTGTATGCTTAATTTGGTTATGTTGTCTTTTTAAGTATATATGTTGACGCTCTGTAGACAGAGCGTAGATGTTGTGCGGACAAAGAAAATCACATCGCACACAGACTAAACAATGGAACCCGTCGGTGATGTTTCATCAATCACTCACAATTTTATACAGCAATCGTTTGCTCACAACACACACGGCTTGTTAGCAGCAATCGTCTGTGTTGTTATTGGTCTTCACACACGTTCCAATTACAGACTTGTTTGCTGCGTATCACACACATCTTGTTAAGCTGAACCATTTCTGTTCTCTTGTCTCAACGCAAATAGTTCATCTGAGTGAACCGCATGCCGTATATCGCACACACCTTGATCTGCTGACCGTTTATTTTGTGTTGCCTAATCACAAACAGTTCATCCGAGTGAACTGTATGATGTACATCGCACACACCTTCATCTAGCTGCCCATTTCTTTTGTTCCTCCTCATCGCATATAATTAATTGAACTGAACCGTATGACCTGCATCGCACACGCAACTAAAATCTGAACCGTGTTTGATGCATCCTCCATCGCAAATGTTTTGCACCTTTTTTGATGGTTTTTTACACCACCGTTTGCGATTATTGCATCGCACACAGTTTCGTCCAAGGGTCTCTGATTGTAGTGTCGCGTAAGCAGCATCCTGCAGTAGTGGTTGTATACCTATCATATGTCTCCTGTCATTTATTTTTCAGCCACCTACTATCTTTTACTTTTATAGTGCACTAGTTCTGCACACACTTCACCCATACTCTCACTACTGTATTTTATGCATGGGTATTCCAGACTCGGCCAAACTGTTGACAGAAGCATGAAATAAAAGAGAGAAGTCGCTCCTTCTTTCTTCGTTGGCAGGCAAGACACGTTCCGACGCTTTAAATGTTGCATGTTCAACAGATGGAGACGGTAAACATAGCTCTGGAGTTGATGATCTCGCTCCCCATGAACCACCATCCCAGGTGCTTGCTTTAACTTTGCGATGTCATATATGGTTGCATGTTGCATATGGTGTCTAGCTTGTATTCGAAAGGCCGAAGTCGGTCTTTATTAAGATAAGGAAAGATTTTTTTTACATGAACCACCATCCTGGGAGCACCAGAAGACAAATAGCTAGTCAGGGCACTGGCCGAGCCAGTGACAAACCCAACACACACATGCATCACATGCAAGCCAACTAAAAATCCACGATGGTGGCAAAGTAGCCTGCCTCCCACTAGGCTTCCAGGTCCTCGATGATCATGCTCACCGCTCTAGCCGGATGTCTAGCTTGTATTGCTTCCAATTTGGTTAAATTGCATCTGCTTAGCTTACACATTATACCTTTGAATATGGCATGCCTTCCTGTTTTTGGTACATACTAATCATCTATCTATTAACCATGTTCTTACATCAAACTAATGTTCTTGTGTATCCCTCATCAATCACTTATGATGAGACAGTCAGGCCCGCGGATTACTATGAGAAAAGATGCTCTTTTAAGGAAGGCATTGTTAGCCTCCCCACATGATTCTAAAGAAACAGCAAGGATAGATGAAGATAGTGAACGTAACTCTTAGTTGATGACCGCATTTCCCCTACACCACCATCGCGGGTGCTTGCTCTAACTTGGCAGCATGATATGTGGTTGCATGTTGCATATGGTGTGTAGATTGTAATTCTTCCAATCTGGTTAAATTGCATGTGCTATTCTGCTTAGTTTATATATTATACCTGTTAATGTGACATGCTTTCCTGTTTTTAGTACATAGTACATCTGTCTATTAAGCACGTCCTTACATAAAACTACTGCATTTTTGTATCCCGCATCAATCAATATGACGAGACACCTTTAGTATATGCAGTCTAATATTGGTTGCATCTTTCATATGATTTATAGCATGCGCTGCTTATAATTTGTTGAGATGCCATTTATGATGGGACCCTTTTAACTTGCAAGAGTCGTTGCATCTTTCATGTGGTGTCTAGCTTGAATTGCTTCTTATTTGTTGAAATGGATTCTGCTTAGTTTACACAAATAGTTATGAATATGCCACGCCGTCCTGTTTTTCGTACATATTCCATCCTGGTATCATGTGTTTGCCTTACATCAAAGTAGTGGTTGTCAGTATCATGCATGAATGAGTTCTGAAGAGTGAATTTTATTGCTATTTCTTGTCAATTTTACTTGACAATTCAAAATGAATAAAGCGGAAGGAAATTAGAAAGGAAGTGGATAAAGGTGCTCCTTCCAAATGGAGGGCCTCTACAGATTCTACTCCGCCATCCCCCAAGAAGATTTGCAAGACAACACATGCATAGACACTCAACATAGTTGTGTTGATGATGAGCACGTCTCCCCTAGTCCACCATCACAGGTGCTCCCTCTAACTTGGCACTGTTATATGTGGTTGCATGTTATGTATGATGTCTAGCTTGTATTGCTTCTAATTTTGTTGAATTCAATCTGCTTACTTTACACATTATACTTGTGAATAAGCATGTGTTCCTATTTCTAGAACATACAATATCTGTCTATCACACCATGTTCTTACATCAAAGTACTACGGTTGTGTAACCTGCAACAATCACTTATCATAAGACATGTTTAATTTGGGAGTGTGATATAGGTTACATCTCGCATTCTTTTCTAGATTGTACTGCTACTAATTTGTTGAAATGGCACTTATGACGAGGCAATTTTAACTTGGTAGAGTGATATTCATTGCATCTTTCATATGGTGTCTAGCTTTCATTGCTTCTAATTTTTTGAAATGCCTTCTGCTTAGTTTACACATCATAGCTGTGAATATGCAATGTTGTCCTTTTTTCTTACACATTCAATTGTCCTATCATGCGGTCACCTTACATTAAAGTAGTGCTCGTCAGCATCCTGCATCAATGAGTTCAGAAAAGCGAATTTTTATTCATTTTCTTATGGGTTTGACTTGACAAGGCAATAAAATTAAGAAAGATGAAGGAGAAAAAATGAAGTTAGGGACTGATCGCGGTCTCCCGGCGAAACCGGCATCCCAGGTGCTTTCTCCAGCTTGGCAATGTGATATTGTCTTGCATGTTGCATACGGTGTCTAGCTTGTATTGCTTGTAATTTGATTAAATTACTTCTGCTTATTTTACACAAATAGTTGTTAATATGCCATGCCGTCCTATTTTTCGTACATATTCCATCCTCGTATCATGTGTTTGCCTTACATCAAGGTAGTGATTGTCAGTATCATGGATGAATGAGTTCTGAAGAGTGAATTGTATTTCTTTTTCTTGTCGGTTTTACTTGACAATGCAAAATCAATAAAGCAGAAGGAAATTAGCAAGGCAGTGGATAAAGGTACTCCTTCCAAACAGAGGGCCTCTACACATTCTACTCCGCCATCCCCCCAACAAGATTTGGAAGACAACACATGCATAGACACTCAACGTAGTTGTGTTGATAATGAACACCTCTCCCCTTGTACCATCACAGGCGCTCCCTCTAACATGGCACTATTATATGTGGTTGCATGTTATGTATATTGCTTCTAATTTTGTTGAATTCCATCTGATTACTTTACACATTATACTTCCGAATAAGACACGTGTTCCTATTTCTAGAACATACAATATCTGTCTATCACACCATGTTCTTACATCAAAGTACTACTGTTGTGTAGCCTGCAACAATCACTTTTCACAAGACACATTTAACTTGGGAGTCTGATATAGTTTACATCTCGCATTATTTTCTAAATTGTATTACTAATTTGTTGAAATGGCACTAATGACGAGACAGTTTTAACTTGGTAGAGTGATATTTGTTGCATCTTACATATGGTGTCTAGCTTTCATTGCTTCTAATTTGTTGAAATGCCTTCTGCTTATTTGACACATCATAGTTGTGAATATGCAATGGCACTAATGACGAGAGACCTTTAACTTGGTAGTGTGATATTGTTTGCATCTTGCATATGATTTATTTCTTGTACTGCTTCACATTTGTTTAAATGCCAGTTATGACGAGACGATGTTAACTTGGCAGAGCGATATTTGTAGCATCTTTCATATGGTGTCTAAATTCCATTGCATTGATTCTAATTTATTGAAATGCCTTCTGCTTAGTTTACACATCATAGTTCTGATCATCTCATGCCGTCCTATTTTTCGTACATATTACATCCTCCTATCATGCGGTTGTCTAACATCCAAGTTCAGTTCGTCTGCATCACGCATCAATTTATTCTAAAGAACTAAATTTCTATTCCTTTTTCTTGTCGGCTTGACTTGACATGGCACAGAGAAAGAGGAAGGACCACAGAATGGCAGGCGATGGTGTTAGTACTCAGGACACACGGAAACATAAGTAAAAGAATAATGCAGATTCTGGTACTGATGTTGCAATAGAAGGTCAAAGTCCACCAGAAAATTGTACAAACACGGTATCCCGTGCTACACGAGCTGCAAAAAATCCAAACAGAAACTAATAGCTGCCACCAAACAAGCAGCGATAGCCCTAGTTGTTGCAACACCTTCCACAGTACCACCAGTTGCACGAGTTACTTGTTTTTCAACTCAGCTAGCAGCATGTTCCCAAGGTCCCTTGCCACCTGACACTACTTCCGAAGCACTCTTGACACAAGACAAGTTGGCAAAATCAGATGAAGCTTGTGAGCTTCAACAGCAAGAAGGTAGTTGCTGGAGTCAAGTTACAGTTGCATGCTTCTTTATATGTAGTCTCATAGTTTGATGTACAGTAACACTTCCTATGTTCGTTGTTGGACTAGAACCTAGATGCAAGAGAAGACAAACATGAGGGATAATGCTCGATAGGTTAACTAAATCTAGAGGAGGAAGAATGGAGATCCGTTTTGAGGCAGGTTTAAAAAGGCCATGTGATGCTACAGAGTCAGCCAAGTTAGTATCAGAGGCAGCGGTTGCCGTTAGGTGTCATGTACATATCCTCCCAACATGGATTCAGTACATGAATGACAAAGACGAAACCCAGTTCAACACCTTCCTCGACCATTTATCTCTAAGTATGGTTATGTATGAAAACTAGTAATATCGTCTTTCTCTGTCCCATACTTTCTAGGTTGCTGGTAATGAGACTCCCATAATTTTCAATAGATGAGTTTCAAGTTGGATAGCCAAGATGATGCAACCATACAAGCTTGCACCCATGTTTTCAAGTCTGCTCTGCGACAGTATCGGTATAACTTGAGGAAAACTCACTTTGAAGGCAAGGATAACAATGAACTTGCCCAAACATCTCTAGTGGAAAATATATCGGATAAAGACTGGAGAGGCCTCGTTAAACACTGGTCCGATCCAAAGTATCAAGTACGTTATATATATAGTCAGATCACATATTGAACTCCTATTTACGCATGTGCCTCACAAATCTATCTTCTTTTAGGTGAACTGTTCAAAGAATAAGGCCAACCATACGAAAGTGAAATTCCAACAGATGACATGATCTCGTAGCTATATTGCACACTGTGAGGCTCTTGTAATTAGCTGTTGTTTCACTCTTTTCGCTGTGCCATATTATCAGATATATATTGACTTGTTCCAAATGCAGAGGTGAACCCGCAAGGACGAAAAAGTACCTGGACCAAATGTTGTGGAAATCTTCAAGGACCGTCATACCAGCAAGATGAAGGGCATCACACCAGTCAAAGCCGATGTTGTAAGTCATTAATCCTTATGCCTTTTAACTACTACTTAATCTGACTTGTGCATTGAACTGCACCATTTGCAGCCAATTTCTATTACTATTTTCAATTTTATACACAATTGTCTTCACGTATCATTGCACCTTACAGGTTTTAAAAGAGAGGAGTGATATTCCTTTGATCTTGATTTGTAATCTAGTTCCATGCTGGACTTGCCTACCCAACGTTACAATTGCCTGTTTGTCTGTTCTCAGTTGTTTTGTGATATGAATGATGTCATACTATGCTTACCGTATTATAAACTTTGTCTCTTTATCCTTAGCTGTCAATACAATGTGAATAAATAGACAATACATTAGCCATGGTACATGGTCATATGTTTGGAACTTGGTTTTATTATGTACTTTGTAATAAAATACAACTAATATTTTACACTGGTTCACCAGAATAAGTTCTGTATATAGACCAAAGTTATTTTGTTTGGTTTTGCTGCTGATACGTCTCCAACGTATCTATAATTTTTGATTGTTCCATGCTATTATATATTCTGTTTTGGATGTTTAATGGGCTTATTCATACAATTTTATATTATTTTTGGGACTAACCTATTAACCGGAGGCCCAGCCCAAATTGCTGTTTTCTTGCCTATTTCAGTGTTTCGAAGAAAAGGAATATCAAACGGAGTCCAAACGGAATGAAACCTTCGGGAGAGTTATTTTTGGAACGGAAGCAATCCAGGAGACTTGGAGTATACATCAGGGAAGCTTGAAGGAATCCACGAGGCAGGGAGGCGCGCCCTACCCCCTGGGCGTGCCCCCACCCTCGTGGGCCCCTTGTGGCTCCCCTGACCGACTTCTTTCGCCTATATATGTCCATATACCCTAAAAACATCGGGGAACAGAATAGATCGGGAGTTCCGCCGCCGCAAGCCTCTGTAGCCACCAAAAACCAATCAGGACCCTGTTCCGGCACCCTGCCGGGGGGGATCCCTCACCGGTGGCCATCTTCATCATCCCGGTGCTATCCATGACGAGGAGGGAGTAGTTCACCCTCGGGGCTGAGGGTATGTACCAGTAGCTATGTGTTTGATCTCTCTCTCTCGTGTTCTTGAGGTGGTACGATCTTGATGTATCGCGAGCTTTGCTATTATAGTTGGATCTTATGATGTTTCTCCCCCTCTACTCTCTTGTAATGGATTGAGTTTTCCCTTTGAAGTTATCTTATCGGATTGAGTCTTTAAGGATTTGAGAACACTTGATGTATGTCTTGCGTGGGATACTCGTGGTGACAATGGGGTATTCTATTGATTCACTTGATGTATGTTTTGGTGATCAACTTGCGGGTTCCGTTTGTGAACTTATGCATAGGGTTTGGCACACGTTTTCGTCTTGACTCTCCGGTAGAAACTTTGGGGCACTCTTTGAAGTTCTTTGTGTTGGTTGAATAGATGATTCTGAGATTGTGTGATGCATATCGCATAATCATCCCACGGATACTTGAGGTGACATTAATTGGAGTATCTAGGTGACATTAGGGTTTTGATTGATTTGTGTCTTAAGGTGTTATTTTAGTACGAACTCTATGATAGATCGAACGGAAAGAATAGCTTCGTGTTATTTTACTATGGACTCTTGAATAGATCGATCAGAAAGGATAACTTTGAGGTGGTTTCGTACCCTACCATAATCTCTTCGTTTGTTCCCCGCTATTAGTGACTTTGGGGTGACTCTGTGTTGCATGTTGAGGGATAGTTATGTGATCCTATTATGTTATTATTGTTGAGAGAACTTGCACTAGTTAAAGTATGAACCCTAGGCCTTGTTTCCTAGCATTGCAATACCGTTTACACTCACTTCTATCGTTAGTTACGTTGCTGTTTTTATATTTTTAGATTACAAAAACCTATATCTACCATCCATATTGCACTTGTATCACCATCTCTTCGCCGAACTAGTGCACCTATACAATTTATCATTGTATTGGGTGTATTGGGGACACAAGAGACTCTTTGTCATTTGGTTGCAGGGTTGTTTGAGAGAGACCATCTTCATCCTACGCCTCCCACGGATTGATAAACCTTAGGTCATCCACTTGAGGGAAACTTGCTACTGTCCTACAAACCTCTGCACTTGGAGGCCCAACAACGTGTACAAGAAGAAGGTTGTGTAGTAGACATCAAGCAGTTTCTGGCGCCGTTGCCGGGGAGGTTAGTGCTTGAAGGTATATCTTTAGATCTTGCAATCGAATCTTTTAGTTTCTTGTTTTATCACTAGTTTAGTTTATAAAACAAAACTACAAAAAATGGAATTGAGGGTACCTCATATGCTTCATCTTTTTAATATCTTTCATGAGAATAAGGATTATGATAATTATGCTCAATTGCTAGAGGAAGAATGCATTAGAATGTTTGGCACTAAATACTTGAATGATGAGCATGATTGCAATGTTGTTAGTATGAATTCTTTGAATACCCTTGATGCTAATGATATGAAAAGCCACAAGCTTGGGGATGCTATGTTTGACGAAGATGATATTTTTTGTCCCCCAAGTTTTGATGAGCAAATTTATTATGATGATAGCATGCCTCCTATTTATGATGATTATATTGATGAAAGTGGGTTTGGAAGAGTGTCAACTTTAGGAAGTAATGATCCCACTATTTTGGAGGATGTTGAATCTTATTGTGATAATTATGAAAGTGGATTTGGAGAGGTCATGACTTTATTTAGTGATGAATCCACTATTTCAGAAGAGGTTCCAATTGATTATGAGAATAAAGTTGCTATCTATGATGATTATTGTGATGACATGTATGCTATAAAAAATAATGATAACCATGAAACTTGTCATCATGATTTTAGTTTTCAATTGGATTATGCCTCACATGATAGTTATTTTGTTGAGTTTGCTCCCACTACTATTCATGAGAAGAAATTTGCTTATGTGGAGAGTAATAAAAATTCTATGCTTGTAGATCATGAAAAGAATGCTTTATGTGATAGCTATATTGTTGAATTCATTCATGACGCTACTGAAAATAATTATGAGGGAGGAACATATGCTTGTAGGAATTGCAATAATATCAAGTTTCCTCTCTATGTGCTTAAAGCTTTGAAGTTATGCTTGTTTTGCCTTCCTATGCTAGTTGATTATTGTTCCCATAAATTGTTTGCTCACAAAATCCCTACGCATAGGAAGTGGGTTAGACTTAAATGTGCTAGTCATATTCTTCCTGATGCTCCCTCTATGTTTCAATTCTTATCTTTTTTGTGAGCATCATTGGAATCATCATGCCTAGCTAGGGGTGTTAAAACATTAGCGCTTGTTGGGAGGCAACCCAATTTTATTTTAATTCTTTGCCTTTTGCTCCTTCTTATTAATAAATAATCTATCTAGCCTCTGGTTAGATGTTGGTTTATGTTTTAATTAGTGTTTGTGCCAAGTAGAACCTTTGGGAAGACTTGGGTGAAGTCTTTATGATCATGTTGTAAAAAACAGAAACTTTAGCCCTCACGAGATTAGCTGCCATTTTTAACTGGAGAGTGATTTTAGGTTGATTCTTTTTGCAGATGATTAATAGACAAATTCCTCATGTCCACCAACTTAATTAAGAATTTTTGGAATTACATAAGTATACGTTTGATACAGATTACTACATACTGTTCTGTTTTTGACAGATTCTGTTTTCTATGTGTTGTTTGCTTATTTTGATGAATCCATGAGTAGTATCGGAGGATATGAATCATAGATAAGTTGGAATACAGTAGATATTACACCAATATGAATTTAGAATGAGTTCACAACAGTACCTAAGTGGTGGTTTTATTTTCTTATACTAACAGAGCTTACGAGTTTTCTGTTGAGTTTTGCGTTGTGAAGTTTTCAAGTTTTGGGTAAAGATTCGATGGAGTATGGAATAAGGAGTGGCAAGAGCCTAAGCTTGGGGATGCCCAAGGCACCACAAGGTAATATTCAAGGACAACCAAGATCCTAAGCTTGGGGATGCCCTGGAACGCATCCCCTCTTTCGTCTTCGTTCATTGGTAACTTTACTTGGAGGTATATTTTTATTCACCACATGATGTGTGTTTTGCTTGGAGTGTCATTTTATTTTCTTTTGTTTTGCTTTTTGTTTGAATAAAATACCAAGGTCTGAAATTCTTAAATGTGAGAGAGTCTTCACATAGTTGCATAATTATCCGACTACTGATTGATCTTCACTCATATCTTTCGGAGTAGTTTGTCATTTGCTCTAGTGCTTCACTTATATCTTTTAGAGCACGGTGGTGGTTGTATTTTATAGAAATTATTGATCTCTCATGCTTCACTTATATTATTTTGAGAGTCTTAAACAGCATGGTAATTTGCTTTAATTGTGAAATTAATATTCCATATTGAGTTCATTGAATATCATGAGAAGTTTGATACTTGATAAGTGTTTTGAGATATAAAGGTGGTAATATTAGAGTGTGCTAGTTGAGTAATTGTGAAATTGAGAAATACTTGTGTTAAGGTTGGCAAGTCCCGTAGAATGCACGTATGGTAAAAGTTGTGTGACAATTTTGACACATAAGGTGTTCTTTTACTGCTTTCCTTATGAGTGGCGGTCGGGGGCGAGCGATGGTCTTTTCCTACCAATCTATCCCTCTAGGGGCATGCGTAGTAGTACTCTGCTTCGAGGGCTAATAAACTTTAGCAATAAGTATATGAGTTCTTTATGACTAATGTGAGTCCATAGATTATACACACTCTCAACCTTCCACAATTTTCTAGCCTCTACGGTACCGCGCATTGCCCTTTCTCACCTTGTGTAACACCCCGGGTGTCACGCTACAGTAAACTCCTGTTAATGGTGCCACGTCATCATAATTATTTTTGCTAAATTTCACTTTGATCCAAACTCACTTACAATCCAAATTTAAAATAAATCCAAATAATATTTTCCATATAGAAAACAAACCCATTTGGATTATGAAATTGACTCTAGCAATATTTAAAGTGGATCAATAACATTTAAGTCGTCCATTTAAATTCAAATTTAAATTTAACTAATTGCAAATGCCCTTAAACTTTTGTGCATCCCTAGAATATTGCATAACATTTTTTTGTACAAAGGTTCATAGTTAACAAGCTTCATTTGATCAATAAGCTATTTAGAGAACAGTGGCTACTTATCATTTAAGAAAAGGAAAATAGGAGAGGTCTGTATGCACTTTAGCCCATTAGAAACAGTAGCAGCCCAGCCCACCTCCTGTATCTTTCAACCACACGTACAGGAGACAGAGGACCTGTGCGTGGCGCACATCCAAGCCGCCCTGGTCGCCGATGCCGCCGTGTCGGCCATCGCACGGGTCTCCAGGGTGGATAAGAGCACCCAGTTCCCTCCTCGATCAAACCCTAGCCCCCTCTCGTCTAGTTCCCCTCGACCCCCTTCATCCGGCTCGATTTGGAGCTCAAGAGCTCCACGGTGACCACTACCTCGTCATTGCTGCCGCGGCCGTCATCGTCGCCGTCGCGGGAGAAGGCGTCCAGGAGCTCTGCCGGCCTCGTCCACGTCGACTGCAAGCGCCAGATCAAGCTCATCATCCCTACACCGAGCGGATCGAGCTCGCCTTCATCCTCTGCCCCACCGAACGTTACTATTCGATTCGTCGCCACCGATCCCTCCCCGAGCCCGCTACGCACCTCTGCAGGCGCACAGTGAGCTCCTCTGCCGATTCCCCTTCTTCCCCCTCGAATCCCCTCCATTCCGTCGTTGTTCCACCGTGGCCAAAGCTCGCAGTGACCGCCCCGAATCCCGTGCTTGTTGCGTCCAGCCCGCGCCTTGGCCGCCCTATGGCCAGGCTCCGTGTGTGTGTCGCACGCCACGCTACGCCTGGCTCGCCGTTGCAGCCCGCGCCACCGCTGCCCACTGCTCCCGTGTGCCCCGCGCTCCCTAGCTCCTGCTGTTGCGTGCTGCTTGCTGCTCCCCTGCCGCCGTCCCTTGTTACTGCTACCCGCTGCTGCTGTTGTGCCTCGCACACCTGTGGCGCCCTCTCCTATTTGCTCCTGCCGCCGCTGCTGCCTGGCGGTGCCCGCTTGCTGCTCCCGCATACTGCTGCTGCTACTGCTTGCTTGCCGCTGCTACTTCCTCCTGCTGCCACTACGAAGCTGCTGCTCCTTGCGCTGCCCTGCTGCTTGACTACTTTGCACTGCTGCTGCTTTATACTACTCTAGCTACTACGTATTGCTGCTGCTTCTTGGGCATGGCAGCCAAGGCCCCTTTACTCGGCCGTGTGTGCGTAGGCGTGTGTATGAGTTGGATCTTGTTTAGTCTAGTTTAGGATTAAACTAGTGCTAAGTGAGTCAAGTAGTAGATGACATGTAGGGCCCCTATTTAAATAAGTTAGA
The DNA here is from genome assembly GCF_018294505.1 of Triticum aestivum. Lineage (NCBI taxonomy): Eukaryota > Viridiplantae > Streptophyta > Magnoliopsida > Poales > Poaceae > Triticum > Triticum aestivum. Next base: position 247,058,619 of record NC_057811.1, on the reverse strand, counting down.
TTTATTTATTTGTTTAGGGATAGCCTATGACATGTGGGCCACCCCTCCTCTATTTGACCAGTCAATTTGACTTAGTCAAACTCGTATTAGACAATTTCAGAAAATTGAATAAACTTCGAAAAATCATAACTAATTCATACTAGCTCGGATGAAAAAGTTTTATATATGAAAGTTACTCAGAAAAATGTGACGAACCCGGGTACGTAGTCCGTTTGCTCACCACACATCCCTAGCATAGCGAACATGCAACAATCCCCTCCGGTTCGTCTGTCCGAAAAACGTCAAACACCGGGAATATTTTCCCGGATGTTTCCCCCTTTGCCAGTAGCACCTACTATCGCGTTAGGGCACACCTAGCACCGCGTATTGTCATGTTATATTTTGTGATGCTTTCTTTGCTCCGTATTTACTGTTACTTCCCCCCTCTTCTTCTTCGGTAGACCCCGAGACCGTTGTTGATGCGATTGAGTACGACTACGTCACCGACGACCCTTCTTCTTGTGCAACAGAGCTTCCAGGCAAGCCCCCCCCCTTGATCACCAGATATCACCTATTCTTCTCTCTACTGCTTGCATTAGAGTAGTGTAGCATGTTACTACTTTCGGTTAATCCTATTCTGCTGCATAGCCTGTCTTTGCCACTACTGTTGTTACCTTTACCTGCAATCCTAAATGCTTAATATAGGATGCTAGTATTCCATCAGTGGCCCTACATTCTTGTCCGTCTGCCATGCTATACTACCGGGCTGTGATCACTCGGGACGTGATCACGGGTATATACTTACATACATATTATATGATAGATGTGGTGACTAAAGTCGGGTCGGCTCGTAGAGTACCCGCAAGTGATTCTGATGTGGGGCTGAAAGGACAGGTGGCTCCATCCCGGTAGTGGTGGGCCTGGGTTCCTGACGGCCCCCGACTGTTACTTTGTGGCGGAGCGACAGGGCAGGTTGAGACCACCTAGGTGAGAGGTGGGCCTGGCCCTGGTCGGCGTCCGCGGTTACTTCATAATAACACGCTTAACGAGATCTTGGTATTTTATCTAAGTTGGGTCGTTGACCTTATACGCACTAACCGCCACGTGGGACAAGATATGGGCAACCGGTGTCGTAGTATCAGGCGAAGCTCTTTTTGACGTCAGCGACTGAGCGGCGCGCGCCGCATTGGACCGTAAGCTCGCGCTTGTATTAAGGGGGCTAGGTCTGCTTCCGGCCGCGTACGCAACGTGCAGGTGTGCAATGGGCGATGGGCCCAGACCCCTGCGCGCATAGGATTTAGACCGGCGTGCTGACCTCTCTGTTGAGCCTAGGTGGGGCTATGACGTGTTGATCTCCCGAGGCCGGACATGACCCAGGAAAGTGTGCCCGGCTAGAGGGATTGAGCGTGTCGGGTAATGTGGTGCACCCATGCAGGGAAGTTGATCTATTCAAATAGCCGTGTCCACGGTAACAGGCGACCCAGAGTTGTACCTTGACCTTATGACAACTAGAACCGGATACTTAATAAAACACACCCTTCCAAGTGCCAGATATAACCCGGTGATCGCTCTCACCAGGGCGACAAGGAGAGGATCGCCGGGTAGGATTATGCTATGCGATGATGCTTGGTGAACTTACCATCTACTCTGTTCTACATGCTGCAAGATGGAGGCTGCCAGAAGCGTAGTCTTTGACAGGACTAGCTATCCCCCCTCTTATTCTGGCATTTTTCTGTAGTTCAGTCCACCGATATTGCCCCTTTACACAGATACCAATGCATAAGTAGTGTAGATCCTTGCTTGCGAGTACTTTGGATGAGTAGTCATGGTTGCTTTTCTCCCCCTTTTCCCCCTTTCCTTTCTTCCTGGTTGTCGCAACCAGATGCTGGAGCCCAGGAGCCAGACGCCACCGTCGACGACGACTCCTGCTACACCGGAGGTGCCTACTACTACGTGCAGGCCGCTGACGACGAACAGGAGTAGTTTAGGAGGATCCCAGGAAGGAGGCCTGCGCCTCTTTTGATCTGTATCCCAGTTTGTGCTAGCCATCTTATTGCAACTTGTTTAACTTATGTCTGTACTCAGATATTGTTGCTTCCGCTGACTCGTCTATGATCGAGCACTTGTATTCGAGCCCTCGAGGCCCCTGGCTTGTATTATGATACTTCTATGACTTATTTTATTTTAGAGTTGTGTTGTGATATCTTTCCGTGAGTCCCTGATCTTGATCGTACACGTTTGCGTGAATGATTGGTGTACTATTGAATCGGGGGCATCACGAGTTAGTATCAGAGCCGACTGCCTGTAGGAATCCCCCTTCCAGCTCCTTGGCCGAAGTTGAGTCTAGTCACTGAAAAACTTTTACTAACATGGTTGTGTGGCTTACGGGCCCACGTCGCCATTTGGGTGGTATTAGGATCTTTTACTTCTCGATCTATACTCTGGGACTCTGATCTCTCTTCTATTCGGGTTAAATGATTTTATTAACTCTGACTCTAGGTTCTCGTAACTACTTCCTCCCGGAGAGCCCCTTATTACAGATGATCACCTGCTGCGCCAGAAGATTCCGAAGATACTCTTCGATGTTTTCCCGAGACCCTGTTGCCCTTTGCCGTTGCAATCCCTACCGCCGATAAATCGTTATGGATAACTACCTGCATTTGTCGTTCATACCTTCATCCCCAATTGCTCTTGTTATTACAAGATTCCCTGAAACATTCCAATATCTCATGAATCCATTATGCCTGCTACCTTGCAGCTCCATTTTTGCTTTAATACGTATATGGATAATTCCACGCACTTACCGAATATTCCAATGTGGGGGCTGAAAGGACAGGTGGCTCCATCCCGGTAGTGGTGGACCACCAAATTAGTAGTAGTATTCCACCATGTATATTTATAGTCCAAGCACTTTGTAATGATCGATTGTATGCCTTGTTTGAATTGATTGGAGTGATATGATTGTGTTTGTCTCATGTGCATATGGGTAGTGTTTTCCCTCTAGACCTCATTCTATTCTATTTTCTCATCTTTTCTAAACCATCAGATGCCTCCGAGACGCGACACCGGATTTGTTTTCCCACCGGAGATCACTCAGTTGATTCAGCAGCAGAATGCCCTGATGCAAGTGCTAGTTCAAAACCAAGGCAACAACAACAACAACCCACCACCACCACCACCTGTTGATCACTTAGCCCGATTTCTTAGGTTGAATCCGCCGGTGTTTTCCAGTAGCACCGAGCCGATTGTGGCAGATGATTGGCTCCGCAAGGTTGGAAGGGAACTGACCACTGCAGGATGCACAGATTCGGAGAGAGTGCGTTTTGCCGCACATCAGCTTGATGGACCCGCAGCATCATGGTGGGAGAATTACACAGCCACTCACCCCATTGACACTGTCACATGGGACCAGTTTCAGCAAGCTTTCCGTACTGCCATGTTTCAGGAGGAGCTATGGCCATGAAGAAGCGTGAGTTTCACAACTTACGCCAAGGAGGACATACCGTTGGCCAGTACGTGGAGGATTTTAGTAAGTTGGCATGTTATGCCCCAGATGACGTTGCTACGGATGCAGCTAAGCAGGAGAAGTTTCTGGAAGGACTGAATGATGAGCTGAGCATGCAGTTGATGGTGGCAACTTTTAACAACTACCAGGAGTTGGTAGATAGAGCTCTTATGATTGAAGGGAAGCAGCAGCAGATTGAGAGTCGTAAGAGGAAGTATGGACAAGGAAAGTACAGTACAGGAGCTCACTAGAAGCCTCGTTTTACCCCGAACTCGGGAGGACACCTTCAGCATAACCATGGAGGTCACAATCACAATGGAGGAAGTTCGCACAATCATAGTGGCCCCAAGAATGGCAATGGGAACAGAGGAAGCAACGGACAAAACTGTACCAACCCATCAACCCCAGCCAAGAGGGATCTAAGCCATGTTACCTGTTTCAAGTGCCAGAAGACTGGACATTATGCCACTGATTGTCCAGAAGCAAAGAATGGAAATGGCAATGGAAGCTCGGGGAAGAAGCCGAACCCTTTCAACAGGGGACAGGTGAACCACGTTAATGTGGAGGAGGTTGAAGCACAGCCTGATGCAGTAATAGGTAAGTTCTTGGTTAAGTCATTTACTGCAATCGTTCTTTTTGATACTGGTGCATCACATTCATACATATCAAGGGGATTTATGGATAAGTTTAAGTTGCCCACCAAAGTTCTTAGAACACCTATGTTAGTAACCTCGCCAGGAGCAGAGTATATGGCAAGCCAAGGATGTTTTCAGTTGCCATTGGCCATAGGTAGGCATGTTTTCCCCTCAGACCTAATAGTTTTGGAGTCACAAGGTTTGGATGTGATTTTGGGAATAGATTGGCTATTGATGTATGGAGGAAACATCGATTGCGCCAGTAAGACGATTTTGCTTACTACCCCAGAAGGAAGAAGGATTAAGTATGTATCCCGACATGTGCCGAAGAGGACTCAAGTGAATTCCTTATCAGGAGTTGTACAGGAGGAAGTACCAGTGGTGAAGGAATTCCCTGACGTATTTCCAGAGGAGTTGCCAGGCATGCCACCGGATAGAGACATCGAGTTTTTGATTGAGCTTTTGCCAGGCACTGGGCCAATATCTAAGAGACCGTACAGGATGCCCGCTAAGGATTTGGAAGAAATTAAGAAGCAGATTAAGGAGTTACTAGATAAAGGATATATCCGCCCAAGTTTGTCACCTTGGGGATCATCCGTACTTCTAGTGGAGAAGAAAGATGGATCGTTGAGGATGGTTGTTGATTATCGTGGATTGAATGAAGTAACAATCAAGAACAAGTACCCACTGCCGATGATCAATGATCTGTTTGACCGACTACAAGGAGCTAAAGTATTTTCCAAGATTGATTTGCGATCAGGATACCACCAGTTGAAGATTCGAGAGCAGGATATAGCCAAGACAGCTTTTACCACAAGGTATGGGCTATATGAGTACACCGTCATGTCATTTGGCCTGACTAACGCACCTGCCTATTTCATGAACATGATGAACAAAGTGTTTATGGATTTTTTGGATAAGTTCGTCGTAGTGTTCATTGATGATATTCTGGTCTATTCGAAGAATGAAGAAGAGCATAAGGAGCATTTGCGTTTGGTACTTGGAAAGCTCAGAGAACATCAGTTATATGCCAAGTTCAGCAAGTGCGAGTTTTGGTTAAAGGAAGTTGGATTCCTTGGACATGTTATATCCGGAGAAGGAATAGCAGTAGATCCCACCAAGGTTAACACTGTGACAAATTGGGAAGCACCCACGACAGTTGGAGAAATCCGGAGTTTTCTTGGACTCGCGGGATATTACCGGAGATTCATCAAGAATTTCTCGAAGATTGCAAAGCCTATGACGGAGTTGTTGAAGAAGGACACCAAATTCATTTGGACTGAGGAATGTGAGGCTAGTTTCCAGGAATTGAAGAAACGTTTGGTTACAGCGCCAGTGTTGATTCAGCCAGATCAACACAATGATTATGAAGTATATTGCGACGCTACTCGTCGAGGACTTGGAGCAGTGCTAATGCAGGAGGGAAGAGTTGTTTCATATGCCTCACGACAGCTTAAACCCCATGAGTTGAATTATGCTACACATGATTTGGACTTAGCAGTCGTAGTGCATGCGTTGAAGACGTGGAGACATTTTCTCATCGGAAACCATTGTGAGGTGTACACGGATCACAAGAGTTTGAAGTACATTTTCACGCAGAAGGAGTTGAATCTCAGGCAAAGGAGATCGTTGGAGCTCATTAAGGATTATGATATGAGATTGCATTATCACCTAGGGAAGGCTAACATAGTAGCCGATGCGGTGAGCCGCAAGAGCCATATCAACACGCTCATGACCGGAGATTTACCCAAGAAGTTAGCAGAGGATCTTCGTGAACTATGTTTGGAAATAGTTCCAAGAGGTTTTGTAGCAGCATTGGAGATTCAGTCTACTTTGATGGATAAGATCAGAGAAGCTCAGAAAACAGACAAGGAAATTGCTGAGATAAAGGACAGGATGAGTAAAGGAAAAGCCAAGGGATTTCATGAGGATGAACACGATACCTTATGGTTTGAGGACCGCGTTTATCTGCCCAATGATCCGGAGATCAGGAAGTTGATTCTGCAAGAGGCCCATGATTCACCATATTCGATTCACCCAGGAAATACCAAGATGTATTTGGATTTGAAGGATACTTTCTGGTGGACCGGAATGAAGAAGGATATTGCGGAGTATGTAGGAGTTTGTGATGTATGTCACAGAGTAAAGGCAGAGCATCAGAAGCCAGCAGGATTGCTACAACCATTGCCGATACCCGAATGGAAGTGGGATAAGCTAGGCATGGATTTTATCACAGGATTGCCCAGGACATGTTCAGGCTATGACTCGATATGGGTTGTAGTCGATCGTTTGACGAAGGTAGCTCATTTCATCCCAGTAAAGACCACTTATAAAAGTGCTAAGTTGGCAAAGATATGCATGACCAGGATCGTATGTCTGCATGGAGTTCCGAGGACCATTGTATCAAATAGAGGAACCCAGTTTACTTCAAAGTTTTGGAATCAGTTGCACGAGACTTTGGGTACCAGGCTAGAGTTCAGTACAACCTTTCATCCACAGACAGACAGAGAGTCAATCAGATTTTGGAGGACATGCTGAGAGCTTGTGCGCTAGATTATGGATCTAGTTGGGACGACAATTTGCCATATGCAGAGTTCTCTTACAACAACAGTTATCAATCCAGTTTGAAGATGGCCCCTTTCGAAGTTCTGTATGGAAGGAGGTGCAGGACACCGTTGTTGTGGGGCAAAGTTGGAGACCGCCAGTTGTTTGGACCAGATTTGATTAAAGAGTCTGAACAGAAAGTGAAGTTGATTCGCGATAGGCTCAAGGTAGCCCAGTCCAGGCAGAAGAGTTATGCGGATTCTAGAGACAGTTTACGAAGTCGGAGACAGAGTTTATCTTCGAGTATCACCACTTCGAGGAGTAAAGCACTTTGGAGTTAAGGGAAAGTTAGCGCCACATTTTGTAGGACCATACAAAGTTTTGGAGCGTATGGGGGAAGTTGCTTACAAGTTGGAATTGCCCGAAGGATTGTCGGGAGTTCACGATGTGTTCCATGTTTCTCAGCTGAAGAAGTGCCACGCAGAGATGGCTGAGATACCACTGAGAGATACAGTGCCATTGGAAGCGATTCAGCTGGATAGTGACTTGACCTATGAGGAGAAACCAGTTAAGATTCTTGAGTATGCCAGCCGAGTCACCCGCAACAAGGTTATCAAGTTTTTCAAAGTTCAGTGGAGTCACCATACCGAGGATGAAGCCACCTGGGAGCGAGAGGAAGATCTACGGAAGGACCACTCTCACCTATTTTCTAGCCAACCCGAATCTCGAGGGCGAGATTCATCTTAAGGGGGGTAGGTTTGTAACATCCCAAATTTTCAATTTGGAATGTTATACATTAGATCATCATGCATATAATATTTTATTGCATTTTGATTTGCGATCCTAGAAATTTCATGCAACTCGAGGACCCACGGAGAGAGTTGGGGATTTCATTATTTTCATATTTGGGTTTTCTCAAATTTTGAAAATAGGATCATTTGTTTTAATTATTTTTCTCTCCTAAAATATTTCATATCAAAATATATGAGAGGGGATAAAATGACTTCTCCACAAATAATGAAATATTGGAGGAAAATATTAAAAAGAAATATTTGATTTTATTTGGATTTTATTTGATTTTATTCGAATTAGGAAAAATCCGCGTATTTCAAAATTGCATTTTTGGCCCAAATAAATGTTCATCTTGTCCGGCTTATTTTTAGAGGACGGGGAAAATTTATTTTGGGATTTTTCGAGTCCGCTTAGTATTTCTTTTATTACTTTTTCCGTATGTCTGAATTTTTTTTAAAGTCAACCGCCTTACGGGCCGTGTCCGACCCGGACACCTCAGCCCGGCCGGCCTTTAAAACCGCGGCCCGAGCCCCGCCTCAGCCCAAGTCGCCGCCGCCCCGAAATCCTAGCCGCCGCCGCACGCACCGCCGCCCGACCCGCCACCCGCCGGAGCCCTGCCGCCCGCCGGAGCCCCGCCGCCACCCGCCGGAGCCGCTCGCCGCAGCCGCCGTCACGCGAACCGAGGTAGCCGCCGGTTTTTCTCAAAAAACCGTTCAGTTTTATTTTGAAACCGAGATGCGTTTTTTAATATTAGATCGGTTTATTTTTTTCCGGTTTAGTTAAATAGCGAACGCCCTTTCGTTCGTTCGTTTTAATGAACGGTTTTCATTTGTTTTACAGACAGCGAACGTTCGATCGTTAGCCTGTTCGTCAGTTTTGCTTTTTCTCGGATTTTCCGCGATTATTCCTGATCGCGATTTCCGATCTGTTTTTCGTTTTAGTATAACTTTTCGCTCGTTTATCGGAATCAGGCGATTCAAGCGCCTAGAATTTCGTCTCAAAATTTTCTTTCCGTTTAACCAACTCAAACAAGTTTTTGCTACTGTAAAATTTGACTTAGATCCAGATTAGTAAACGAAGCTTGTTTCTTTCGCCGTTTGACCTTCGTTGCTTCGTTTGAATTGATTCTTTTTGCAAACCGGAGTTCTTAAGTTGAACTTTCTAGTTAGATCTATTATTTTGAGTTTTATTTCGTGCACCCTTGCTTGATTGCTTATGTATGTATTGTTTGTTTGCGATAGAGTAACCGGAGTGCGAAGCCTGCTACTATGAGTCTCTAGGTTTCACGGATCATCAGCAAGGCAAGTAACACTTTGATCATACTTTTCATCACCCAGTTTTATTGCATTAGATCAATCCTCAAACAGTTGCATTATTAGGATCTGATTTATATGTGGGTTTTGGGAAGTAGATGAGGTAGTACCTATTGTCCTGTTTACTATCAAACCTTTGGGAGTTACGTTTTCTTATATTGCTATGATATGCTCGTAGATGTGGATTGGGTTTGAGTGAATTCTTCATGACAGATGTGAGATTATTAATTTATGGTTCAACTTAAGGTGGCTACTTTAATTTACATCTGGGTGGATTGAGGCACATGGAGAAACCAGTGTTGCCTGTATTTTTGGATATCCCGGAGTACCCGTGTGATCATCCTATGGACCGCCACCTAGACTCAAAGGGATCATGAGATTATTCATGCTAGAAACTTCCGTGTGCAGCCACAAGCTATTATGGGCTCTAGCATAGTTGAGTAGGTTACATGACCTCTTGAAGAGGTGGGCTAGCAGATGTAGGGGAAAGTAGGTGTAACTGTCCACCCGGAGTAAAGAGTAGTGTTTCTGAAAGACTGTGTCTCGGTCATCCGTTTCTCAAACACCATGTAGTGCGAGAAATCAAGCGGAGGCAATCGAGTCTTGTGGGGAAAAGTGCACAATCCTCTGCAGAGTGTACAAACTAATCATGATTAGCCGTGTCCCCGGTTATGGACATCTTGAGTATCTAGTTCTTGGATTATCATGTGAATCTCATCATCATGTTACTTAATTTAATTTGATTGGGTTAATCACGTTCTTAATTGGGCTTGAGTTGGAGGTACCTTCTCAATGTTTAACAACCACCATGATAGTTAAATAAAATTTATTCCTTTGTGGTAGGGAAAAATTGGCTTTTCGCAAAACTGTAACCATAGAGCTTTCCACCAGCCAAATATGCATGTAGTGATAGCATTATTCTGTTCATTACTCTCTATGTGTTACTTTGCCAGCATATTCCATGTGCTGACCCGTTTTCGGGCTGCAACGTATCATGTTGCGGACTTTTCAGACGACGAGTAAGGAGCCTTAGGTCGTGGTCTTATACTCAGTGATGCCGTTGGAGTTGATGGACTCACTTTATCTTCCAAGCCTTCCGCTGTTATCGTATTTTAGATGGCCTTAAGCCATATTTAGTGTATTGAGTTCTCTTGAACTATTTGATGTAATAAGTGTGTGATTGCTACTCTGTTATAAATCCTTCAAAGTACTATGCGTGTCAGCATAACCGATCCAGGGATGACACTGATGCACAGAGACTAGACTGTTTGAGGTCTGGTCGCTACATGCACCCCTGCAGGGAAGTTGATCTATTTGAATAGTTGTGTCCACGGTAACAGGCGACCCGGAGTTGTACCTTGACCTTATGACAACTAGAACCAGATACTTAATAAAACACACCCTTCCAAGTGCCAAATATAACCCGGTGATCGCTCTCACACAGGGCGACGAGGAGAGGATCGCCGGGTAGGATTATGCTATGCGATGATGCTTGGTGAACTTATCATCTACTCTGTTCTACATGCTGCAAGATGGAGGCTGCCAGAAGCGTAGTCTTCGACAGGACTAGCTATCCCCCCTCTTATTCTGGCATTCTGTAGTTCAGTCCACCGATATTGCCCCTTTACACAGATACCAATGCATAAGTAGTGTAGATCCTTGCTTGCGAGTACTTTGGATGAGTACTCACGGTTGCTTTTCTCCCCCTTTTTCCCCCTTTCCTTTCTTCTTGGTTTTTTTGCAGCTTTCGTAGTTGCTGGAACTATGTGGTATGGGTCAGCAACGACCCCAATCGAATTATTTGGGCCTACTCATTATCATTGGGATCAGGGATACTTTCAGCAAGAAATATATCGAAGAGCTCCTGAGGAGAAGTTTGTTTGGTTGCAAACTCCGATTCAAACAGGAGGAGTACGCCATGCTAATGTGCCTTGGATGATCCACATCTTCGGGTCAGGCGCTCGCAACCAGATGCTGGAGCCCAGGAGCCAGACGCCATCGTCGACGATGACTCCTACTACACCGGAGGTGCCTACTACTACGTGCAGGCCGCTGACGACGACCAGGAGTAGTTTAGGAGGATCCCAGGCAGGAGGCCTGCGCCTCTTTCGATCTGTATCCCAGTTTGTGCTAGCCATCTTATGGCAACTTGTTTAACTTATGTCTGTACTGAGATATTGTTGCTTCCGCTGACTCGTCTATGATCGAGCACTTGTATTCGAGCCCTCGAGGCCCCTGGCTTGTATTATGATGCTTGTATGACTTATTTTATTTTAGAGTTGTGTTGTGATATCTTCCCGTGAGTCCCTGATCTTGATCGTACACGTTTGCGTGAATGATTAGTGTATGATTGAATCGGGGGCGTCACACCTTGAGAGTTGTTGCAAACTTCGCTGGTGCATCCAAACCCCGTGATATGATACGCTCTATCACACATAAACCTCCTTATATCTTCCTCAAAACAGCCACTATACGTACCTATCATGGCATTTCCATAGCCATTCCGAGATATATTTCCATGCAACTTTCCACCGTTCCGTTTATTATGACATGCTTCATCATTGTCATATTGCTTTGCATTATCATGTAGTTGACATCGTATTTGTGGCAAAGCCACCATTCATAATTTTTCATACATGTCACTCTTGATTCATTGCATATCCCGATACACTGCCGGAGACATTCACATAGAGTCATATTTTGTTCTAAGTATTGAGTTGTAATTCTTGAGTTGTAAGTAATAAAAGTGTGATGATTATCATTATTAGAGCATTGTCCCATGTGAGGAAAGGATGATGGAGACTATGATTTCCCCACATGTCGGGATGAGATTCCGGACTAAAACAAAAAAGAGGCCAAAGAAAAAAAGTTAAGGCCCAAGAAAAAAAAGAAAAAAATGAGAGAAAAAGAGAGAAGGGACAATGTTACTATCCTTTTTCCACACTTGTGCTTCAAAGTAGCACCGTGATCTTCATGATAGAGAGTCTCCTATGTTGTCACTTTCATATACTAGTGAGAATTTTTCATTATAGAACTTGGCTTGTATATTCCAATGATGGGGCTTCCTCAAAATGCCTTAGGTCTTCGTGAGCAAGCAAGTTGGATGCACACCCACTTAGTTTCTTTTGTTGAGCTTTCATACATTTATAGTTCTAGTGCATCCGTTGCATGGCAATCCCTACTCCTCTCATTTGACATCAATTGATGGGCATCTCCATAGCCTATTGATTAGCCACGTCAATGTGAGACTTTCTACCCTTTTCTCTTCTCTCATAACCCCTATCATTATACTTTATTCCACCCAAAGTGCTATATCCATGGCTTGCGCTCATGTATTGCGTAAGGGTTGAAAAGGCTGAAGCGAGTAAAAAGTATGAACCAATTGCTCGGCTTGTCATCGGGGTTATGCATGATGAGAACGTTTGTGTGACGATATTGAAACATAGCCTGACTATATGATTTTGTAGGGATAAGCTTTCTTTGGCTATGTTATTTTGATAAGACATAATTGCTTGGTTAGCATGTTTGAAGTATTATTGTTTTTAAGTCAACATTAAACTTTTATCTTCAATCTTTCGGGTCTAAATATTCATGACACAATAAAAATAATTACATTGAAAATTATGCTAAGAAGCATTCCACATCAAAAATTTTGTTTTTATCATTTACCTACTCGAGGACGAGCAGGAATTAAGCTTGGGGATGCTTGATACGTCTCCAACATATCTATAATTTTTCATTGTTCCATGCTATTATATATTCTGTTTTGGATGTTTAATGGGCTTATTCATACACTTCTATATTATTTTTGGGACTAACCTATTAACCGGAGGCCCAGCCCAAATTGTTGTTTTCTTGCCTATTTCAGTGCTTCGAAGAAAAAGAATATCAAACGGAGTCCCGACGGAATGAAACTTCGGGAGAGTTATTTTTGGAACGGAAGCCATCCAGGAGACTTGGAGTATACGTCAGGGAAGCTTCGAGGAATCCACAAGGCAGGGAGGCGCGCCCTACCCCTGGGCGCGCCCCCACCCTCGTGGGCCCCTCGTGGCTCCCCTGACTGACTTCTTTCGCCTATATATGTCCATATACCCAAAAACATCGGGGAACAGAATAGATCGGGAGTTCCGCCGCCGCAAGCCTCTGTAGCCACCAAAAACCAATCGGGACCCTGTTCCGGCACCCTGCCGGAGGGGGGATCCCTTACCAGTGGCCATCTTCATCATCCCGGCGCTATCCATGATGAGGAGGGAGTAGTTCACCCTCGGAGTTGAGGGTATGTACCAGTAGCTATGTGTTTGATCTCTCTCTATCTCTCGTGTTCTTGAGGTGGTACGATCTTGATGTATCGCGAGCTTTGCAATTATAGTTGGATCTTATGATGTTTCTTCCCCTCTACTCTCTTGTAATGGATTGAGTTTTCCCTTTGAAGTTATCTTATCGGATTGAGTCTTTAAGGATTTGAGAACACTTGATGTATGTCTTGCATGGGATACTCGTGGTGACAATGGGGTATTCTATTGATTCACTTGATGTATGTTTTGGTGATCAACTTGCGGGTTCCGTTTGTGAACTTATGCATAGGGGTTGGCACACGTTTTCGTCTTGACTCTCCGGTAGAAACTTTGGGGCACTCTTTGAAGTTCTATGTGTTGGTTGAATAGATGATTCTGAGATTGTGTGATGCATATCGTATAATCATCCCACTGATACTTGAGGTGACATTGGAGTATCTAGGTGACATTAGGGTTTTGATTGATTTGTGTCTTAAGGTGTTATTCTAGTACGAACTCTATGATAGATCGAATGGAAAGAATAGCTTCGTGTTATTTTACTACGGACTCTTGAATAGATCGATCAGAAAGGATAACTTTGAGGTGGTTTCGTACCCTACCATAATCTCTTTGTTTGTTCTCTGCTATTAGTGACTTTGGAATGACTCTTTGTTCCATGTTGAGGGATAGTTATGTGATCCAATTATGTTATTATTGTTGAGAGAACTTGCACTAGTGAAAGTATGAACCCTAGACCTTGTTTCCTAGCATTGCAATACCATTTACGCTCACTTTTATCATTAGTTACCTTGCTGTTTTTATATTTTTAGATTACAAAAACCTATATCTACCATTCATATTGCACTTGTATCACCATCTCTTCGCCGAACGAGTGCACCTATACAATTTATCATTGTATTGGGTGTGTTGGGGACACAAGAGACTCTTTGTTATTTGGTTGCAGGGTTGTTTGAGAGGGACCATCTTCATCCTACGCCTCCCACGGATTGATAAACCTTTGGTCATCCACTTGAGGGAAATTTGCTACTGTCCTACAAACCTCTGCACTTGGAGGCCCAACAACGTCTACAAGAAGAAGGTTGTGTTGTAGACATCAGCTGCCTCCTTAATATCTTCTGTTTTGGTACTACTAATGTAAAAACACAATTTTTCAGCAAGCTATGGAACAAATGGTGGAACCGCCACCTTCTGAAGGTGACGAGGCAACTAGAACCGCAATGTCACCTCTTGCTGCAGTGGGTCAGTATCTGTCCTCTAACACTGCCAAAAGCACGTTCGTGCGTAATACTGGTGTAGCGACCCGACCTCAGACGGTCAAGTCTCTGTGGTTAAGTGTCATCCCTGGATCGGTATGCTGACACACACAGTACTCGAGATTTATAACAGAGGCATAAATCACATGTATAAATAACGTAAATACTATTACCTCAATCCAAATAGCGGAAGTAACAACAAGGTTGTGGATTCCCATCAACACCAACGGCAAAGTTGAGTGTAGAAATCGTAACCCTAACATATCACTTACTCGTCGTAAGATTTCCTGCAACATGAGACGTTGCAGCCACAAAGGGTCAATACATTGAATGTACTGGCAAATTCACGTTGTAGAGCAATGCTGAATAATGGCTATCACTACATGCATATATGGCTGGTGGAGGCTCTGTGGTTATAATGTTTTTGCGAAAGGCCAATTTTTTCCTACAATAAAGGAATAGACTTTATTTAACTATCATGGTAGTTGAAACATCATTGAGAAGGTTCCTCCAACTCAATCCCAATTAAAGGTAATTATCAACCCAACAAATTAAATTAGAGTGATGAGATACAATAGGATAATCCAAGTACTAGATACTCAAGATGTCCATAACCGGGGACACGGCTAATCATGATTAGTTTGTACACTCTGTAGAGGTTTGCGCACTTTCCCCACAAGACTCGATCTCCTCCATTGGATTTCTCGCACTACATGGTGTTTGAGAAACGGATGACCGAGACACAGTCTTTCGGAAGCATTAACTCTAACCCCGGGTAGACACTACCAACCTACATCCCCTACATCTGCTAGCCTACCACTGGAAGAGGTCATGCAACTTACTCAACTATGCTAGAGCCCATAATAGCTTCTGGCTGCACACGGAAGTTTCTAGCATGAATAATCTTAAGATCCCTTTGAGCCTGGGTGGCGGACCATAGGATAATCACACGGGTACTCCGGGATATCCTAGGACAACACTAGATTCTCCAGGTGCCCAAACAAGCAATCCATCTAGATGTGTATTGAAGTTGCCACCTTAAGTTGAACCATTAATTAACAACTCACATCTGTCATGGATACACTCAAACCCAATCCACGTCTACGAGCATAGCATGGCAATAAGCATAACGTAGAAGTAACTCCCAGGGTTTGATAATAAACAGGGCAATAGGTTCTACCTCATCAACTACTTCCCAGACCCACAAATTAAGAGATCCTACTCATGTAATGTGTGAGGATTATATCTAATGCATAAAAACTGGGTAATAAAGGGGTATGATCAATGTGTTACTTGCCTTGCTGACGATCCGCAAAACCTAGTGACTCGTAGTAGCACGCTTCGCACTCCGGGAATTCTATCGCAAACAAAAAATAGCATACATAAGAAATCAACCAAAGATGCACGGGTAAAACTCAAATAAGAAGATCTAACCAGAAAGTTCAACTTAAGAACTCCGGTTTGCAAAAAGAATCAAATCAAACGGAGCAACGAAACTCAAACTACGAAATAAACAAGATCCGATTACTAATCTGGACTAAAGTCAAATTTTATAGTACCAAAATCTTGTTCAAGTTGATTAAATAGAAATAGGGCTTCGAGATGAAGATCTAGGCGCTTGAATCGCCTGATTCCGATAAACGAGCGAAAAGATAAACTAAAACGAAAATCGGGTCAGAAATCACGTTCGAGAATAATCGCGAAAAACCCTGGAAAAAGAAAAACTGACGAACAGGCTAACGAACGAACGTTCGCTGTCTGTGACTAACGGGTGAACGGCGTTCGTTTAAACGAACGGACGAACGTCCGCAAAATAAATAAACCGACGGAAAAACTGATCTAAAGAATTAAACCGGAAAAATAAAAAAACCGGATCTAGATCTAGGGTTTACCGAAATAAACCGACGAGAGAAAAAAAAGGCGGCGGCTCTGGCGAAGTCGGCGGCGGCGCGGCGTGGCCCGCGGCTCGAGGCGGCGGCTAGGGTTTCGGGAGGCGCGGCGGGCTGGCGGCGGAGCGGGGGGGCTGCGGCGCCTTATAAAGGGGGGGCTGGGGAGTCTGGGCCGGACACGGCCCGTAGGTCGGTTTGACTTTAAAAAAAATAATTCCACACGCAGAAAAAGAATACTAAACGGACATCAAAAATCCCGAAATAAATTTTCCCTGTCCTCTAAAAATATGCCGGACAAGGTGAACATTTATTTGGGCCTATAATGCAATTTTGAAAAACGCGTATTTTCCTAATTCAAATAAAACTGCAATAAAATCCGAATAAAACCAAATATTTGATTTTAATATTTTTCCTCCAATATTTCATTTATTTTGGAGAAGTCATATTATCTCCTCTCATATATTTTAATATGAAATATTTTCGGAGAGAAAATAAATTAAAACCAAAGTGATCCTTGTTTCAATATTTGATAAAGGTCAAATATGAAAATCGTGAAATCCCCAACTCTCTCCGAGGGTCCTTGAGTTGCTTAGAATTTCAAGGATCGTAAACAAAAATGCAATAAAATATGATATGCATGAATGACCTATGTATAACATTCCAAATTGAAAATTTTGGATGTTACAACTGGGTTGGTTGTTAAGGCAATCTTGTCCAAACTGTTTCATGATCAAGATATGCAAGCTCAAAACAATGCTACATCTGTGCTCCAGACATAAGTCCATTCCCTAATAGAGATCCTTTGTGAAACAAGGACAACCATTCACTACTGCAGGATGCTGCTAACGCGACACTACGATCAGAGTCCCTTCGAGAAACTGTGTGCGATGCAATAGTCGCAAACGGTGTTTTATGAAAACCGTCAGAAATGTATAAAACATTTGCAATGACGGATGCATCAAACACAGTTCATGTTTTAGTTGCGTGTGCGATGAAGGGCATACGGTTTAGTTCAATTAACTGTTTGCGATGAGGAGGAACAAAAGAAATGGGCAGCCAGATGAAGACATGTGCGATACACAGCATACGGTTCACTCGGTTACTATTTGTGATTAGGCAACACAAAAGAAACGGGCAACTAGATGAAGGTGTGTGATATACAACACACGGTTTACTTGGATGAACTGTTTGTGATTAGGCAACACAAAAGAAACGGTCAGCCAGATCAAGGTGTGTGCGATATACGCATGCGGCTCACTCAGCCCTTGTCGTCAGTGCGTCACCTCTGTGGCAACCGTTCTCTCCACGGGCGCCTCTTCGTGTACCGTGGCAACCGTCCACCGCCTCTTCGCCTTTCCCTCTCGATTTGGAACTGCTGTCGCACGCTCTTCCTCCCTCCATTTGCCTTCACCCTTTCTCCTGCCATTGTTCGATCATCTTCTCCATGGAGGGAACAGGACGGAAACGACCCCGTTATTCTTGCCCCGATCTGAAAGATGACGTGGTGGAGGAACTCATTGATCGGTGCGACGTCATCACCTCGGCTAGCATGGCAGGTTCGTTCAAGACCATTCTCGACTCAACTAATAACATCATTACAAGGAACCTAAGGGTCCAGGAGCGGTTTGATCTCCCCTATCTTCTTCGCCGAGACCCTGCTGACTGGCGCAGGGACGAGGGAAGCCTCGCCTTGTGCAAGTTGATGCCGCTTGATAATGATACGTATGATGTTAAGATGCCATCGCTTGAGGGCAAGGCTTGGGCAGGCGCAAATGGAGATTGGGTTGTTTATATTAGGATCAACTGCGAGTGGGAACTTGTGAATGTGTACACTCGTCACCGGGTTCCACTTCCAAAAATCTCAGACGACTGCCCAGAGGTTGAGTACACCGGTATTCTACGTGAGTTCAAACACGA
The DNA here is from genome assembly GCF_018294505.1 of Triticum aestivum. Classification (NCBI taxonomy): domain Eukaryota; kingdom Viridiplantae; phylum Streptophyta; class Magnoliopsida; order Poales; family Poaceae; genus Triticum; species Triticum aestivum. Next base: position 247,040,497 of record NC_057811.1, on the reverse strand, counting down.
TCATGGTGACTGTCGTCTACGGAAGATAGTAATTTGTCGAGTTCCCAACCGCTCTTAGGATTACTCGAACTATGAAGTTGTTGCTATCTTCGACAAGCTTGTTGCCTTCCGTACTTCCATGCCTCGATGGATATTGCTCAAAAATCATTTTCCGTACATGGATGAGTACTGTGATGCAATTCCATACGAGGGTATTGTGTTTGATGCCACCACTCGTGGCACTGTTTTTGCATGGGATCATCATGCTTTCGGTACGTTTGTCTTCCACCGTAATTATAATTGTTTCATCCACATGCATGCAGGTTAGCTAGTTTCGCTTTAGTAATTAATTAACCTTCTTGTGTTTCCAAGGTCCTTTGAACATTCCACCACCTATACTTGAAAATTTTTATAACCAAGGGGGAGATGATGATGCTGATGATCACAAGCATGAGGACGAGCAGGACCCATATACTCAGTGGCGCCTGGCAACTTATTCCGATGGATCACCTCTTCTTGTCTGTATACAGGGCACTGCTGATGTTACTAACGAAGCAGGTGTTGTCCCGCATGGTCGCACTCTCTGGACCTATTCCAACATCCGTTGCAGGGTATTTGGGATGGATACTAGTGTACTAGCGCCAACACCTTCTCCCTGGTTCAGTATTGAAAGTCTTCGAGGAAACTCGCTCTTCCTTGGACAAAACTATCCAATGATGGTGGAAGGCGATCCAGCTGCTGTTGACACAACGTTACTACCATTTATGAGAAGCAAATGTATCTATACCTCGGACATTGCTATGCTTCCCTACCGTCCCAATATGGGTCCTGACATAGGCCGCTTGAGCTTGGATGATCAGTCCTGGGTTGGTCTCGAGATTGACAGTAGCCGGCCCTTCCCAGAGAATCCCTTCTGGTTCAAAGCTAGCGTTTCCCCGCCGACGAGTGGTTGAGCTGAAGTTCATTTCATCGCTTTGTTATTTGTCGTGTGAGAAAAACTTTACTAGAATGTTTTGTTGGAAATGATCTATAATCCAACGTGTATCCTCGTTGTCGTTGTGGGCTGATGACTTGTTGTATGTAATCAATAGTACGTTTGCATATGCGTCCATCAACTCATGCCTGCTAGTGGTGTCCATATGAACAGTTTGTACATGGTTGCACATGGGTCATCCAAAACAACCGTTTGCGTTGAAGGGATGCAGAAATCTTGCTCGGCACATTTTCCCTTGGCTTCCCGGGGAAGCTGCCGGTTTGCATCCGAGTGTTCTAACTAAAATGTTTGCGATGAGTGTTTTATATTTAAAATACATTGACGTTTTTCAAAAGAAAATCGTTTGATAAGTCTGTACATTAAGAGAGAAAAACGCAAGTTCGTTCAAACCATATCTTTCATTCAGTCACACTGCAAATTTATATTCATATGATCAAGAATTCGAGATACAGTATTAAACCCCAAAAAAACTATTTCTGGCGGCGGCGGAGGCAGCGTGCCGTGCCGTCGTTGTCGTTGTCGTCCTCCGGGATGCCGTTGTTGAAGTCTTCAAGGAAGCACAAAATGTTCTTCACTTGTAAATCAAACATCATGTCATCGCGTGATCGATGGGCGGGCCGCGGGAGGACGACAACTGGCGCCGCTGAGAGGTAGCGGTCGATGGCAGCGTCCCATGCCGCTGAGGAGGGCGCGCGCACGGGCGCGGCGGGTGCATCCAAACGCACGGGGGCCGGTGCCACGATGGGTGGAGGGGCGCGCACGGGCACGGGCGCTGGCATGTATACGAGCTCGTGCGGGTCCGCGGAGACCTCGCTGACGCCCGCGGCTTCCAACTCTGCGATAGTGCTCGGCGACCAGCCCGTCAATGCTACGGGGATGGTCACTGGCGTGGGCGCGGGGATGGGAGCTGGGACGGGAGCGGCGGCAGCAATCGCCGCGGCCAGCTCGTTCTGGGCCATGTC
>NC_057811.1:246730189-246738215 GCF_018294505.1 Triticum aestivum | reverse complement strand
GGCGGGGTGGGGGTATTTAAGAGGGGGAGGGGGTGGCGTGGAGGAGGGGGCAAAGCGGCGGCGGGGCGGCGTGTCCCTGGCGGACTCGGGCGGCGGCGGCGTCGTGCGCGCGAGGGAGACGACGGGAGGTGGGCCGACCTGGCTCGGCTGGGCCTCGGCCCGGTCGGGCGCGGGGTGAACAAGGTGAACATTTTTTTGTCCCCGTCTAATTAAAATAATTAGAACAAGGTGAACATTTTTTTGTCCCAAAGATGCAGTCTTGAAAACGTGCAATTTTTTTAATGCAAGTAAAATTGCAAATAAAATCCAAATAAAATCCAATATTTGATTTTTAATATTTTTCCTCCAATATTTCAATTGTTTTGGAGAAGTCATATTTTCTCCTCTCATTTATTTTAATATGAAATATTTTTCGGAGAGAAAAAATTAAACGAAAAATCCTCTTTTTATTATTTGATAAATAACAAATATGAAAAAAATCGGGAAAATCCCCAACTCTCTCCGAGGGTCCTTGAGTTGCTTAGGATTTATCGAGGATTTGTCAAAATGCAATAAAATATGCTATGCAATGATGATCTAATGTATAACATTCCAAATTGAAAATTTGGGATGTTACAAACCTACCCCCTTAAGATGAATCTCGCCCTCGAGATTCGGGTTGGCTAGAAAATAGGTGAGAGTGGTTCTTCCGTAGATCTTCCTCTCGCTCCCAGGTGGCTTCATCTTCCGTATGGTGACTCTACTGGACTTTGCAAAACTTGATAACCTTACTGCGTGTGACTCGGCTGGCATAGTCAAGAATCTTAACTGGTTTCTCCTCATAGGTCAAATCACTTTCCAGCTGAATCGCTTCCAGTGGCACTGTATCTCTCAGTGGTATCTCAGCCATCTCTGCGTGGCACTTCTTCAACTGGGAAACGTGAAATACATCATGAACTCCTGACAATGCTTCAGGCAATTCCAGCTTGTAGGCAACTTCTCCCATACGTTCCAAAACTCTGTATGGTCCGATAAAACGAGGCGCTAACTTTCCCTTAACTCCAAAGCGCTTCACTCCTCGAAGTGGTGATACTCGAAGATAAACTCTGTCTCCGACTTCGTGAACTGTCTCCTTACGTTTAGAATCCGCATAACTCTTCTGCCTGGACTGGGCTACCTTGAGCCTATCGCGAATCAACCTCACTTTCTGTTTAGACTCCTTAATCAAATCTGGTCCAAACAACTGACGGTCTCCAACTTCGTCCCATAACAATGGTGTTCTACACCTCCTTCCGTACAAAGCTTCAAAAGGGGCCATCTTCAAACTAGTTTGATAACTGTTCTTGTAAGAAAACTCTGCATATGGCAAATTGTCGTCCCAACTAGATCCATAATCTAGCGCACAAGCTCTCAACATGTCTTCCAAAATCTGATTGACTCTCTCGGTTTGTCCATCTGTCTGTGGGTGAAAGGCTGTACTGAATTCTAGCCTGGTTCCCAACGTTTCTTGTAACTGATTCCAAAACTTCGAGGTAAACTGGGTTCCTCTATCTGATACAATGGTCCTCGGAACTCCATGCAAACATACGATTCTGGTCATGTATATCTTTGCCAACTTAGCACTGGTGTAAGTGGTCTTCACTGGGATGAAATGAGCTACTTTCGTCAAACGGTCGACTACAACCCATATTGAGTCATAGCCTGAACGAGTCCTGGGCAATCCCGTGATAAAATCCATGCCTAGTTTGTCCCACTTCCATTCGGGTATCGGCAATGGTTGTAGCAATCCCGCTGGCTTCTGATGTTCTGCCTTCACTCTCTGAGATACATCACAAACTGCTACATACTCCGCAATGCCTTTCTTCATTCCGGTCCACCAGAAAGTATCCTTCAAATCCAAATACATCTTGGTATTTCCTGGGTGAATCGACTACGGTGAATCATGGGCCTCTTGCAAAATCAACTTCCTGATCTCCGGATCATTGGGCACATAAACGCGGTCCTCAAACCATAAGGTATTGTGCTCATCCTCACGAAATCCCTTGGCTCTTCCTTTGCTCAACTTTTCCTTTATCTCTTCAATCTCCTTGTCTGTCTTCTGAGCTTCTCTGATATTTTCCATCAAGGTAGACTGAATCTCCAATGTTGCTAAATAGCCTCTTGGAACTATCTCCAAACATAGCTCGCGAAGATCCTCGGCTAACTCCTGAGGTGACTCTCCTGTCATGAGGGTGTTGACATGGCTCTTGCGGCTCAATGCATCTGCTACTACGTTAGCCTTCCCTGGGTGATAATGCAACCTCATATCATAGTCCTTAATAAGCTCCGACCATCTCCTCTGCCTGAGATTTAACTCCTTCTGCGTGAAAATGTACTTCAAACTCTTGTGATCCGTGTACACCTCACAATGGTTTCCGATGAGAAAATGTCTCCATGTCTTCAACGCATGCACTACAGCTGCGAATTCCAAATCATGCGTGGCATAATTCTTCTCATGGGGTTTAAGTTGTCGTGAAGCATATGAAACAACTCTTCCTTCCTGCATAAGCACTGCTCCAAGTCCTCGACGAGAAGCGTCGCAATAAACTTCATAATCCTTGCGTTGATCTGGCAGAATCAACACTGGTGATGTAACCAATCGTTTCTTCAACTCTTGGAAACTAGCTTCACATTCCTCAGTCCAATTGAATTTGGTGTCCTTCTTCAATAGCTCGGTCATGGGCTTTGCAATCTTTGAGAAATTCTCGATGAATCTCCGGTAGTATCCTGCAAGTCCAAGGAAACTCCGGATCTCTCCAACTGACGTGGGTGATTCCCAACTTGTTACTGTGTCAACTTTGGCGGGGTCTACTGCTATTCCTTCTCCGGATACAACATGTCCGAGGAATCCAACTTCCTTCAGCCAAAATTCGCATTTGCTGAACTTGGCGTATAACTGATGTTCTCTGAGCTTCTCAAGTACCAAACGCAAATGCTCTTTATGCTCTTCTTCATTCTTGGAGTAGACTAAAATATCATCAATGAACACCATGACGAACTTATCCAAAAACTCCATAAACACTTTGTTCATCAGGTTCATGAAATAGGCAGGTGCGTTAGTCAGACCAAATGACATAACGGTATACTCATATAGCCCATACATGGTGGTAAAAGCCGTCTTAGGTATATCCTGCTCTCGAATCTTTAACTGATGGTATCCTGATCGTAGATCGATCTTGGAAAATACCTTAGCTCCTTGTAAGCGGTCAAACAAATCATTGATCATCGGCAGTGGGTACTTGTTTTTGATGGTCACTTCATTCAATCCACGGTAATCAACAACCATCCTCAACGATCCATCTTTGTTCTCCACTAGAAGTACTGGTGATCCCCAAGGTGACGAACTTGGGCGAATATAGCCTTTATCCAATAACTCCTTAATCTGCTTCTTAATCTCCTCCAAATCTTTTGCGGGCATCCTGTACGGTCTCTTAGATATTGGCCCTGTGCCTGGCAAAAGTTCAATCAAGAATTCAATGTCTCTATCCGGTGGCATGCCTGGCAACTCTTCTGGAAATACATCCGGGTAATCCTTCACCACTGGCACTTCCTCCTGTACAACTCCTGATAAGGAATTCACTTGAGTCCTCTTCGGCACATGCCGGGATACATACTTAATCCTTCTTCCTTCTGGGGTGGTAAGCAAAATCGACTTACTGGCGCACTCAATGTTCCCTTCATACTTTGATAACCAATCCATGCCTAATATCACATCCAATCCTTGCGATTCCAATATTATTAGGTCTGAGGGAAACAGGTAGTTACCAATCCTTAATGGTAAACGCTCACACCATAAACTAGCCATATACTCTGCTCCTGGCGAGGTTACTAACATGGGTGACCTAAGGGCTTGGGTTGGCAGTTTATACTTATCCACAAATCCCCTTGATATGTATGAATGCGATGCACCGGTATCAAAAAGAACGAGTGCAGTAAATGACTTAACCATAAACTTACCTATTACTGCATCAGGCTGTGCTTCAACCTCTTCCACGCTCACGTGGTTCACATGTCCTTTATTGAAAGGGTTCGGCTTCTTTCCAGAGCTTCCATTGCCATTTCCATTCTGGGCTTCAGGACAATCAGTTGCATAATGTCCAGTCTTCTGGCACTTGAAACAAGTATTGTGGCTTAGATCCCTCTTGGCTGGGGTAGATGAGGTATTACGGTTCTGTCCGTTGCTTCCTCTATTCCCATTACCATTCTTGGAGCCATTATGGTTGTGCGAACTACCTCCTCCATGGGTATGCTGAAACTGTCCTCCCGATTTCGGGGTAAAACGTAGCTTCTGCTGGGCTCCAGAATTATACTTCCCTTGTCCATACTTCCTCTTACGGTTTTCAATCTGCTGCTGCTTCCCTTCAATCATGAGCGCTCTATCTACCAACTCCTGGTAGTTGTTGAAGGTTGCTACCATTAGCTGCATGCTCAGCTCATCATTCAATCCTTCGAGAAACTTCTCCTGCTTGGCTGCATCTGTAGCAACGTCATCTGGTGCATAACGTGCTAACTTACTGAAATCCTCCACATACTGGCCTACGGTGCGTCCTCCTTGGCGTAGGTTACGAAACTCACGCTTCTTCATAGCCATAGCTCCTGCTGAAACATGGGCTGTACAGAAAGCTTGCTGAAACTGGTCCCATGTGACAGTGTCAATAGGGTGTGTGGCTGTGTAATTCTCCCACCATGATGCTGCGGGTCCATCCAGCTGATGTGCGGCAAAACGTACTCTTTCCGCATCTGTGCATCCTGCAGTGGCCAACTCCCTTCCAACTTTGCGGAGCCAATCATCTGCAACAATCGGCTCGGTGCTGCTAGAAAACACCGGCGGATTTAGCCTCAAGAAACGGGCTAAGTGATCAACAGGTGGTGGTGGTGGGTTGTTGTTGTTGTTGCCTTGGTTCTGTACTAGCACTTGCATCAGGGCATTCTGTTGCTGAATCAACTGGGTGATCTCCGGTGGGAAAACAAATCCGGTGTCGCGTCTCGGAGGCATCTGATAGGTTAGAAAAGATGAGAGTTTAGAATAGAATGAGGTCTAGAGAGAAAACTCTACCCATATGCTCATGAGACAAACACAATCAATATCACTCAATCAATTCAAACAAAGCATACAATCGATCTATCTAGCGTTACAAAAGTGCTTGAACTATACTACATAAATGGGGGGAAAACTACTACTGATATGGTGGTCTACTAGAAATTCTGATCAGTTGAAGACTCCATGATATCTGCTCCAGCTTCATCAACAAAGTCATCTTCACTGGGGTCCGAGTCGGTGTCGTCGATGATGATGTAGTTATCCGGGCAAGCGCATTCATCATCTTCTGCTTTTGGCGCTGGATTTCCCATGAATACTCCAATCTTCTTCTCCAGGTTGTCATTCTTCCCTACTAGTGCGACGATTTCCTCCAAATAATCCTCGCGTGTAGCCTTGAGTTCTTCCTCCAGCTCCTTGATCTTCGTCAATGCCTTCTTCAGATCTATCTTGTCTGAGCACATCTGGTTCTCCTGGCGACGAATGTGTTGGTTTTTCTCCTGGATGAAAGCTGCAATTGATCCATCCTTCTTGGTGCTGATCATCTCCCATTGCTCGTCTCGGCGTCCACAAATCTGATAAATAGTATCCTTAAGCTCCCTGTGGTAGACTTCTCCAATGCGTCCCATAGCGATGTGGGCTACCATGCTCTTCCCTAAACTCCAGGTTGGTGCTTCAAAAGACAGCTTTATAGGTTCAGTGACTGGTGCAAACGTCCTTCCTGGAACTTGAACTTGAATCTTCCAGCTCTCCTCTTCAGGTAATGTGGCGTTGTAGGTTCCGGTGATGCTTGGTATTCCTATGTTCAAGTACTTGGTGACTTCCTTCAAGTGACGTCCAAAAGGCGTATCCTCATCTGGTTGCATGAACTTGCTCCTTGCATCCGCCATTCCTAAAAGAGTAGAAAGTGGAGAGGGGTCAGAAATGAGAAGAGAGAAGTGTTCTAGGGTTTAGGCTTAGTGGCCGTGTCCTACAGTCAACGTGTGCTCTGATACCACCTTTGTAGCGACCAGACCTCAAACAGTCTGTGCTGCTGTGCACCAGTGTCATCCCTGGATCAGTAATGCTGACACGCACAGTACAAATGGAGGATTTATAACAGAGTAGCAATCACACACTTATTACAACGAATATCTCAAAAGAGAATAAGTATGATAAATATGGCTTAAGGCCATCTAAAAACGATAACAGCGCAAGGCTTGGAAGATAAGTGAGTCCATCAACTCCAACGGCATCACTGAGTATAAGACCACGACCTAAGGCACCTTACTCGTCGTCTGAAAAGTCTGCAACATAAAACATTGCAGCCCGAAAACGGGTCAGCACATGGAATATGCTGGCAATGTAACACATAGAGAATAATGAACATAATAATGCTATACTACATGCATATATGGCTGGTGGAAAGCTCTATGGTTACATTTTCGCGAAAAGCCAATTTTTCCCTACTACAAAGGAATAAATTTATTTAACTATCATGGTGGTTGTGAAACATTGAGAAGGTACCTCCAACTCAATCCCAATTAAGTATCATCATTAACCCAACAAAATTAATTAAAGTAACATGGTGATGAGATTCACATGATAATCCAGATACTAGATACTCAAGTTGTCCATAACCGGGGACACGGCTAACCATGATTAGTTTGTACACTCTGCAGAGGTTTGTGCACTTTTCCCCACAAGACTCGATCGCCTCCGCTTGATTCTCGCACAGCATGATGTTTGAGAAACGGATGACCGAGACACAGTCTTTCAGAAGCGTAAACTCTCTACTCTGGGTAGATCGTACCACCTACATCCCCTACATCTACTAGTCCACCTCTTCAAGAGCTCACACAACTTAATCAACTATGCTAGAGCCCATAATAGCATGTGGCTGCACACGGAAGTTTCTAGGATGAATAATCTCATGATCCCTTTGAGCCTGGGTGGCGGTCCATAGGATGATCACACGGGTACTCCGGGATATCCAAAAATACAGGCAGCACTGGGTTCTCCAGGTGCCCCAATCCACCCAGATGTGATTTTTAGTTGCCACCTTAAGTAAACCATTAATTAACAATCTCACATCTGTCGTGAATGTCTCTCAACCCAATCCACGTCTACAAGCATAGCATAGCAATATAATAGCAAACGTAGAAGTAACTCCCAAGGGTTTGATAATAAAACAGGTAATAGGTACTACCTCAACCACTTCCCAATACCCACAATTTAAATTGGATCCTAACCATGAGTGTTTGAGGATTGATCTAATGCAATAAAAACTGGGTATGGAAAAGTATGATCAAAGTGTTACTTGCCTTGCTGATGATCCGCGAAACCTAGAGATTCGAAGTAACAAGCGGCGCACTCCGGGTACTCTATCGCAAACAAACAAGCAAACAATAAGTACTCATCTAATGCACAAGTAAAACTCAAATAAAAGATCCAACCAGAAAGTTCAACTTAAGAACTCCGGTTTGCAAAAAGAATCAAATCGAACGAAGCAACGAAAGTCAAACGGCGAAGGAAACAAGCTTCGTTTACTAATCTGAATCTAGGTCAAATTTTACACTAGCAAAAACTTGTTTGAGTAGGTTAAACGGAAAGAGAATTTCGAGACAAAACTCTAGGCGCTTGAATCGCATGATTCCGATAAACGAGCGAAAAGTTAAACGAAAACGAAGTTTTGATCGGAAATCACGATCTAGAATAATCGCGGTAAAATCCGACGAAAAAGAAAACGGACGAACAGTTAAACGAACGGACGTTCGTTAACTGCGACAATCCGACGAACACGTCCGTTAAAACGAACGGGTCGGTGAACGTTCACTATGTAATAAAAGCAACAAAAAAAACCGATCGGAAAAAACGAAAACTAGGGTTTAGAAAAAAAATAAACCGAATCGTTTTTTTTTAAACTGGACTCGGGCGGCGGCGGCTCGGCTACCTCGGCGGCAGCTTCGGCGGGACTCCGGCGGGGCGGCG
>NC_057811.1:245965507-245995433 GCF_018294505.1 Triticum aestivum | reverse complement strand
GTTGTTCTCCGGGTACACATCCTCTCTGTTTATTGCAGAGACGTGTATCAGGAGAACAGCGGGGAGGTGCTGCCGAAATTTTGCGTAGGATCCGGAGCATAGCATGGGAAAATGAACCCAATCTAAACATACTCGGGTGGGATTAGGACCTATCATTACCTATTAGAGTGTAGGTTGCATGGACGTAATAAAATTGACAAAGTAGATCAACTGATGAATATATACATGGTGAATTATATATATATATTTGTTGTGTGTCTAGTAGCTCTGAAAGTCAAGATGAGTGATCGTGCGTGGATGTACACCGGTCACACTGGTCAGAACAAATGGAGCACTGAATGGTTCACAAAAACCAAGGGGTTTGTGCGAGCCGCATTTGCAAATGGCCAGAGGAAAACCTGGTGCCCCTGTTTACGGTGCGGCAAATGGGAAAAGAGGACAGAGGCTGAAATTGGCAAACACCTGCAGAAGAGTGGTTTTACGCCCGATTATACGGTGTGGACATTTCATGGTGAGTCTGCCCAACGTGACCGAGCTGAGGTGGATCGTCGTCGTACCGACGAGCATGGTACCGGGATGGAAAACATGGTGCAAGACTTTGATGATGCTCGGGATTTGGACGAGGAGATGGAGGAATCTGCAAAGGCCTTCAATGAAATGTTGGAGTCTTCAAAACGTCCGCTCCATGAGCACACTGAGCTTTGTCAGTTGGATGCCATCTCACAAGTAATGGCTCTGAAGGCTCAGTTCAACTTGGGCAGAGAATGCTACGATGCAATGATGACAGTATTTGGACGCTTTCTACCCAAAGGCCATGTAATGCCTGCAAACCTGTACCAGTCGGACAAAATCCTCCGTGCACTGAAGATGCCCTATGATAAGATACATGCCTGTGAGAAAGGATGTGTCTTGTTTAGGCTTGACTATGCGGACTTGAACTATTGTCCCATTTGCAAGTCTTCCAGGTATGTTGTGGTAGACAACGGTATGGGTGAGAAGACACAGACCAAAATCCCCGTTAGTGTTCTTCGGTATATGCCAATCGTACCAAGACTTCAACGTCTTTTCATGGTCGAAGAGACGGCCAGACAGATGACATGGCACAAAACGGGCAAAAGAACCGAACTAGATGCAGATGGGAATCTGATGATTGTACACACATCGGATGGTGTTGCGTGGAAAAAGTTTGATGAATTACATGGTGACAAAGCGGCAGATCCGAGGCATCCTCGAGTCGGCATCAACACGGATGGGTTCAGTGTGTTTGGTATGACGGCAGCCCAATACAGTTGTTGGCCCGTATTTGTCTTTCCACTCAATCTCCCCCCCGTACAGATTATGCAAAGAAAGAACATTTTCCTGACGTTGATAATTCCAGGGCCCAACTATCCGGGGAAAAATATGAATGTGTACATGCAACCGCTTAAGGACGAATTGCATGAAGCCTGGGATAATGGGTTCAAGACATACGATGCCTATAGCAAACGGAACTTCATAATGCGTGTCTGGTACATGTACTCGACGCATGACTTGCCGGCGTATGCGCTATTCGTTGGCTGGTGTGTGCATGGAAGGTTCCCGTGCCCCACATGCAAGGGAGCTCTTGAGTTTCGTTGGCTTCAGGCCGGTCGCAAGTTTTCTTGCTTCGACATGCATAGACAGTTCCTGAATCCTCGCCATAAGTTCAGGAAAGACAAGAAGAACTTCATCAGAGGTAGAGTTGTCAAAAACTCTGCACCACCTGCATTGACAGGCCAACAGACCCGGGATCAGTTAAACGCTCTCGAGCCAGATCCAGAGCGTCCAGGGTACTTCAAGGGGTATAAATCTAAGCACGCCTGGACTCACAAAACATGCTTATGGGATCTGCCTTACTTCAAAGACCTTCTTTGCCCACACAACATCGACGTGATGCACACTAAGAAGAATATCACTGAGGCACTTTTTGGTACATTGTTCGGCATAGATGGGAAGTCAAAGGATAATACTAAGGCTAGAGTCGATCTGGAGGCGCTATGTGATAGGCCGTTACAAAACATGAAAGAACCGAAAGGAAAGCAGAACTGGACGAAGCCAAAGGCATGGTTCAATCTTGGAAGGCCAGCTATGAGGGAAATTATCTTGTGGGTGAAAATGCAGTTGATGTTCCCCGATGGGTATGCAGCGAATCTACAGAGGGGAGCCAGTCTTGATAAATTGAAGATATTTGGTCTCAAGAGTCATGATTGGCACATATGGATTGAGCGGGTAATGCCGGTGATGTTGCGTGGCTTCATCCCTGAGGATGAATGGCTAGTACTGGCAGAACTCAGCTATTTCTTCCGTGTTCTTTGTGCGAAAGAACTATCGCCTGGCGTGCTAGAAGAAATGGAAGAGTTGGCGCCGGAGTTGATCTGCAAGTTAGAGAAGATCTTTCCACCGGGCTTCTTTAATCCAATGCAACATTTGATTTTGCATCTCCCGACCGAGGCAAGATTGGGGGGGCCCGTGCAAAATCGTTGGTGCTACCCAACTGAGAGGATGCAGAAGACGCTTCGACAAAAATGTAAAAATAAACGTAGAATTGAAGCATCGATGGCTGAGGCACTCATCACTGTGGAGGCGGCAAACTTCGTGACAGCACACTACGAAGCCAAAAATCGTCATTTGCATAATCCGAAGCCTCGGTACAATGCTGACGACCCTAAAAAGGGTGGATCCAACCTCAGCCTATTCAAAGGGAATCTCGCACCAGCCAGTGTTTCAAATCCAGTATCTTTGGATAACGAACAATGGCGGACCATTTCGTTGTATATCTTCAACAACCTAATAGAAGTGCGGCCGTACATCGAGTAAGTTCTCGGTACATAGTTTCGCAACTTCTATTTCCTTTGAACTGCTCTTATTCCTGGATATTTCATACAGTCGATACGTCGCCTTATTCTCGTATGGAGCGGTGATCCAAAAGGATTCTGTCGAAGAGTATGAGCTTCTCGCAAAGCAAGGAGGCGGCTATCCCGGTTTCATCTCTTGGTTCAAACAAACGGTAATTTCTATTAGACTTGTAGGCTAATTTGTAGGCGGCTATCCCGGTTTCATTCGCTAATTTGTGCGTAATGCAACAATTCTTTCATATTAAACTTGTAGGCTAATTCAGAGTCTATGGACGCCGAATTGAGACAAGTCGCTAATGGTTTTGACTATAAGGTCCGTTCATTTGACAAATACGACATCAACGGGTATCGCTTTCGTACCTATGGCAAAGAGCTATCTATGGCCGACCGAAAGTCTACAAATTGTTGTGTATCTGCTATCGGCGAAGGAGGTACCGAGTATTATGGGAGAGTTGAAGCAATTTATGAACTTCTATTCTATGGTGAAAACCCACCGAATGTCGTAGTCTTCAAATGTTATTGGTTTCAGCCGAAGGAGACTAGAAGGACTCATGAACATATAGGGCTAGTTGAAATCAACCAAAGCACGCATTTAGATGTTCCTGATGTCTATATTACGGCTCAACAGGCGACCCAAGTATTCTATCTACCGTGGGCCTGCCAAACTAATCCAAATCTGAAAGGTTGGGATGTCGTTTATGAAGTGCTGCCACGTGCTAGACTATCTCCCCCAAAGGAAGAGGATTATGAACCTCACATTAACCCAGACACATATGAAGGAGAATTCTTTCAAGAGACACGTCTTTCCAAAAAGTGTTTCAAGAACCGCTATACTTCACCCCAAAACATTTAAGTAGACAGCGACAGTGAATCCGACATCACCCCAGAGGAGGAACAAGAAGAGCCGGAACAAGAAGAGCCGGAACAAGAAGAGGTTACTGCTGCGGATGACCTGTCATTGCTTCACCGATTACGTCAAGGTGGCCTTGCACATGTTGATGCCACTGAACCCTATGAGCCCGTCATTGATTATAGTGATGATGATGATTATGCATTTATTGATGATACTGATCGAGATTATTAGTAGTGTCAGGTATTAAAATTTTTAATGTTGTACTTGATGATGATACACTTAAGTGATACACATATTATTATTCATGTCGGTCTTTTTTTTATGTTGTACTAATTTCGTTTACTGTTTGTCATGGCAGGTGTTGAAAGATGGTGGGCGCTGGTCGGGAGCGCGCCAAGGCCCCTTCTTCGTCGGCGCGTGGTCTGAGGTCTTCGATTCCAGACGCACCTCTCCGCCGAGCGTTGCTGGACAGTATGTCCACACCGCCGGGCCCTTCTTCGTCGACCGCGGTGCCCAGCAGGGGACGAGGTAGGAAGAGAGGAGGTGGGGCACGTGGTCGCGGGAGAGGAGGTAGGGTGACTGCTACGGCGCCTTCCTCGCCGCCACCCCCAGCTGTTTCACCCGAGCACGTGACTGCTAGGGTGGACTCGTCCGAGGAGGAGGCTACACGGACTCCGGTCCACGAGCCTCCGGTCCACGGGTCATGGGCCCACGAGCCTCGGGTCGACTGGCCTTCGGCCCACGAGACCCCGGAGGAGCACACGTCCGGATGGGGTACCTGGCCGGATCAGCCCGAGGAGCCGAGTGGCCATGCTAATGATGGCGGGGAGCCGACTGATCTTGAGGAGGAGGGTGGCACCGTCTACCAGCGTGGTGCTACACGGCTCCCGTCCGTGCCGGCGACCCGCGAGCAGAGGTGGTTGATCTTCCCTGATGGGGAGAGGTACGTAAGTGCATTTAATATTTTTGTACCTTCTGCATTCACGTTTCTTCAAATAACTAATGCGTTGGCCTTGTCATGCTGCAGGGGTTGGGACCACCATCATAGTGTCCGCCGGCCCAACTCCGTCCTTGGAGTTCTTTGCTGGCAAAACTTCCCGGGGTTTGTCACGTTGCCTGGTGAGGGTCGGCTTCCAGAGCTTGGGTTGAGCTGGGAGCACTACGTGGCTGCCCCGGCCCCGCCGGATGTCATTATCGACGGTGTCGTGTGCGACACGAGGGCAGACATGGTGATCAGGACGTTCTGGGTAATTTCTCCTTTACACATTTCAAAATCTTCAACTAGCTAGTTATTAATTGTACTAATCAATATTGTCTCATTTGATTGCAGACATTCTACAGGTGTGAGGAGGGATACGAGGAGGACGCAGCAAATGTTATCCAGAACGTCTGCAAGCGCCTACTCCAGAACTTACGGCACGAGGCTCGGGTGCAGGCTGTTCGAGACTACTACGCCTTGCGTGGTATCAAGAAGACCAAGCCGGCGTGCCGCGATAAGTTCCTGAGTAAGGAGCAGTACATGAAGGTAATTCTTAAGGCCTTCTACTTAAGTTCCTTCATTTAGTAATTCTTAGCCGTAGCGCTCAAGTTTCTATTTGCTAACTTAGGCGCCTCCGAGATGGTGTGCGGATCGGATGGATTGTTGGGAGGTGTTGGTCGATGAGTGGTGCTCAAAAGAATGGCTAGCCCTCCACAACCAGGCCAAGGACAAACGTGCCCAAATGGAAGGTGTGCCACACCATCAAGGCAGCTCCAACTTATATCAGTTCGGGCGCAACTGGGTATGTGGTTTGCTTCATGATTCATGCAATTCATTCATCATGCTAGCTTGAGCCCTTTAATTACTAATTTTCATTGTTTCTCTCTTTCAGGCACGCTACAATAAGGCGGATAAGGTGCCAGAGGTGTACGACCTGTATGCCATGGCCCACACTGGCTCTTTCAAGAAAGTCAAGGCTTTCTCTCAGTCTGACCTCGATGATGCAAACAACTTCACCAACATCTCCTCCCACAACAAGCTCGTGAGATATACAGATGAGGGGAAGGCGAGGAAAGGGGAGGACTTTAACCCGAGCCAGGGTCCCATTGATCCAGAGCTGGTGATGATATCTGGTGGCGGGAGGTCCCATGGCTCCATAGCCATTGGAGATGGACTTATCCGTTGTCCTAGCACTCTCCCGGAGATCAAGGCGCGCCAGTCGAGCTCCGCTCCTGAGATAAGGCCTCGTGAACGGCCAGTGCAACTCGCCATCAAGGTTAGTGATACGTACTCAGTTATCTTTCTCCATTACATTGTGTGCGCTTCCATCAATGATTACAAATGGTCATGTGAGTGGTGTTGCAGGCTGCTATACAGACTGAGAGAGATAGAACGGAGAAACTTCTGGCGGAGGCGGCGGAGAGGCAGTGGGAGATGGAGGAGAGGACGAGAAAGATGATGGAGGAGGAGAGGGCACGGAATGACATGCAGGCAAGGGCCATGTACGAGCTCCTTGTGGTAAGTTTCTTCTGCAGATTACTTGCTAGTCTTAACATTTGAGTCTCATTACTAACTAGTATGACTCTGTTCTGAAAACCAAATGTGCAGTCTGTGTGCGAGAAGTCCGGTCAGCCCGCTCCGCCGATGCCAGTGATTGCTCCTGGGAGCACGGTGAGTTTAATTTGAATGGACATTACTTGCTAGTCTTAACATTTGAGTGTCGTAATGCTAACGAGACATTGGAAATGATCTTTGGTGCAGCTTAACTCCAGAAACGCATCGCACGATCCTTCTCCAGGTAGCGGCACTAGCCACACCGCTCCTACACCTCCCTGATCACGATAAGTTTCTCTAGTGTTTTGCTTAACAAATGCATAAAGACCTAGACTTAGCTTTATTTCCTCCAATATGCTTACCATAATGACCTAGAGTTAGCTTCTTTTCCTCCAAAATGACCCATTTTACCTAGGTTAGCTTATAAATGATGCAGTTCATCCAAGTTAGCTCAAAAATGACCCATTTTACCTAGATTCGCTCCTAAATGATCCATTTTACCTACGTTAGTTTAAAATGGCCCATTTCACCTAGGTTAACTCCAAAATGACCCATCTTACCTAGGTTATCTCATAAACGATCCATTTCAACTAATTTAGCTCATAAACGATCCATTTGACCTAAGTGAGCTAAAAACGATCCATTTCACCTAAATTAGCTCTTAAATGATCCATTTCACCTAAGTTAGCTCAAAAAGATCCATTTCAACTAAATTAGCTCATAAATGATCCATTTCACCTAAGTTAGCTAAAAAACGATCCATTTCAACTAAATTAGCTCAAAAATGATCCATTTCAACAAAGTTAGCTAAAAACGATCCATTTCAACTAAGTTAGCTCAAAAACGATCCATTTGACCTAAGTGAGCTAAAAAACGATCCATTTCACCTTAGTTACCTCAAAAAACGATCCATTTCACCTAAGTGAGCTAAAAAACGATCCATTTCTAACTTTCTTATTTTGCCATTTTGCAGATTTCATTATGTGCTGGATGGAGTGCTTGTTCTACTCTTCTTGTTCTTGTCTTCTCATTCTTGTCTTCTCATTCTAGTCACCTTAGCTATGGAGTGCTTGTTTATGTATGGATGGAACTTGTTTATGTATGAAATGATGGATGGAACTTGCTTATGTAATATGTACGGATGGAACTCGCTTATGGACTTGCTTATGAATGCCTGTGAAATACATGAACTTGCTTATGGACTTGCTTATGAATGCCTGTGAAATATATCTATATGTCATATATATTTCTGTGAAAATTGTGGGATTTAATAAAAAACAGAAAAAAACCCAATATGCAGGCTCTTTGCCGTCTGCCACAGACGGCAACGGCCTCTTTGCCGTCTGCCGCGGACGGCAAAGAAGCCACGTGGCAGCCAACTGTGCTTCCTGGGAGCTGACCCATTTGGTCAGTTTGCCTACAGTGGCAGACGGCAAAGACTTTGCCATCCGTGGCAGACGGCAAAGAGCCTGCACTTTGCCATCAGCGGCAGACGGCAAAGAACCTGCCATCTAGTGATGTGTAGATGACATCATACGGCGAACGGCAAAGACCAGAGAAATTTTGCCGTCAGCGGCGGACGGCAAAGGTCAGCTGTTAGCCACTTAACGGACTGACAGCACAATTATTGCTGTCCGCCCTCTTTGCCGTCCGCGGCAGACGGCAAAGAGCCTTTGCCGTCCGCCGCCAGGAAGCAGACGGCAAAGCAGCTGTTTACCGTAGCCTTCTTTGCGGGAGCCTTTTGCCGTCCGCGGCTGATGGCAAAGGTCTTTGCCGTCCGCCGTTCGACCCTTTGCCATCCGCCGTGGCAGACGGCAAAGTAGCTGTTTCCTATAGTGTAGCTAGCTTGTAGATGGTAGGTGGAGGGGAGAATGCGCGTTCCGGCCAGAGCAAGGCGCAACACGGAGGGAAGCAGATGCGAGCGACGCGTGGATGGACACGGCCGACCGAAACGAGGCCCCGCGCGCGGCGCGCGCGTGAACGGGCGGCGTCGCGGCGGTGGTGATGACGAAGGCGGCGAGGCCGACGACGGGGACGCGCCGTCCCGCACGGCCGCTCTGGGGGCGGGTCGAAGTGGAGCCCCCGAGCGCTACCGGAGAGACGGCGTGACGCCGCGGCGGAGATGACGAAGATGGTCCCGCCCGGACTGCAAAACTAGCAGCAGCGCGGCAGCATAGTACCGCCCCACGATGGGCGCCAACTGTCGTGGTATTCTCACGGGGGGTGTAAGACCACAGATGCCACAGGGTGGCTTAGTGTGATGGCAAGGCTGCTGCCGGAATATCCAAGGACGGGTCTGCGAGTAGCACGCGCTAGTTTACCCAGGTTTGGGGCTCTCCGGAGAGATAATACCCCTACTCCTGCATGTCTGAGTATATCTGGTATGTATATCTGGTACAGAGTGCTCCTGGAGCTGTATCTCGGGCATGCGTGCCCATGGCCGGGTGGCCGTATGAACTAGTGGCCATGCGTGGCCGGGAGTGAGCTGGGGTGCTCATGCATGGGTGTGTGGATGGATGGATGGCTAGCTATATATAGTGGGAGCTAGCTTAGGAAGTAAGTTATGTAGGTATGGTAGCTAGCTAGCTAGTGGCATGGTGGGGTGTCATGCTTGTCCCCTGGGTCACCTCATAAATAGTGCTAGGGGACAAGTGACACTATACATGATGGCTGGGGTGACACATGAACAGTGCTCGGGTACAGCCGTCTCGTCGGTGTCGGGTCAATGTCGGGCAGCTGGCTGGTTGGCGTAGTTGGCAGCCAGCTGGTTGACGCAGTCAGCAGCCGGCAGCCGGCCGAGCAGAGCAGTCGGATGGGGAGCCGGCAGGAGTGGCCGGGCAGTCGAACTGAGGGGCTTTGCTTGCCCCGATGTCTTGAAATATGATCTTGCCGTCTGCGGGGTACCCGTCGCCAATAACTCCGACACTGAGGAACTCCGACGGGTGAGTCTTGCCGTTGTACATCTCGCCAACATCAGGCTTGAACGTGTGGTGGGAGGGCCACTGGAACTGCCGCAGCTCTCGGGTAAGGGCTGGACAACCCACCTTGTATGGCAGGTCGCCGGAGCCTCCCGGCGCCGGGTGGTCCATAGTAGGCCCCGCACGCCGATCTTACTAATGGCGTGTCTCCCGTCGTTGTTCGATGGTGGTTCAAGCGTCTTCCTAGGCTCGCTCCCGAAGGACTTGGCGTTGGTCACGGCGGGCTCGAGGGTCGGACGACGCCGTAGAAACGTCGTCACGGACGTCGGCCCGGTGAGCCAGCGGCTGCTGTCGCGGCCGCGGGGGAGGAGAGTGCACCATGGTCGCAGCATCCCTGGTCCTTCCACCGCCGGCACGCGTCGGGTCGACAGAATGCCGGCACGAGGGTCCCGCTGGGAGTGGCTCATCTTTGTTGGCGAAGCTGACGAGGCTTCGAATGGTGGCTCTCCACTCGTCGAGCTTTTCCGCAGCGGGCGGGAGGTCGAGGAGCAATTGTACGGGCGCCAGCGCTTCTGCTGGCGTGGGTGGTGGCGAAAGCTGCGTGGACCGTGACGCGCTCTGACTTCTAACCATGTTAGAAGGAGTTCTATCACGGTCTCGCGGTCGCGCGCCGCTTCCGCTAGCGTCCTGGTGCGCATGCTGGGCCGATGCGTCCTGAGAGTGACGCACGGGGCTCTTCCCGCGGCGGCGCCCGGGGGCGCCGACGTCGCGGTGTTGCTCATCGCGCGTGGCCTGGGAAGGCCGTGGCGCGGGCGCCGGCGAGGGCATCCGGGAGGTCGCTGCTCCACCCGTGGGCAGGACAGCCCCGTCCCCGGGCCCAGCGGCGTGTGGCTCGTCGTCTTGGGCCCGTACGACGTAGCTCGTCCAACTCTGTGTGCCAGAGTGTCGTAGATGCCCACGGGCCTCCGGCGCCATCCGTGGCCACCCCATCGCCCCCCCGCGCTGGTGCGGACGGGCCTGCTCCAGACGACCCGATCGCTGTCATCCCCTTCGTCTTGGGGGCCATCGTGATGATGAAGTCGAGGCGTCGGCTTGGAAACCAGATTTCTCACAGCTCGCGCACCCTACCTGGCGCGCCAAAGATGTCGGCAGAAATGACACCTTGTTGGAAATATGCCCTAGAGGCAATAATAAAATTGTTATTATTATATTTCCTTGTTCATGATAATTGTCTATTGTTCATGCTATAATTGTGTTATCCGGAATTCGTAATACATGTGTGAACACATAGACCATAACATGTCCCTAGTGAGCCTCTAGTTAACTAGCTCGTTGATCAATAGATGGTTACGGTTTCCTGACCATGGACATTGGATGTCATTGATAACGGGATCACATCATTAGGAGAATGATGTGATGGACAAGACCCAATCCTAAGCATAGCACTAGATCGTGTAGTTCGTTTGCTAAAGCTTTTCTAATGTCAAGTATCATTTCCTTAGACCATGAGATCGTGCAACTCCCGGATACCGTAGGAATGCTTTGGGTGTACCAAACGTCACAACGTAACTGGGTGGCTATAAAGGTGCACTACAGTTATCTCCAAAAGTGTCTGTTGGGTTGGCATGGATCGAGACTGGGATTTGTCACTCCGTATGACGGAGAGGTATCTCTGGGCCCA
The DNA here is from genome assembly GCF_018294505.1 of Triticum aestivum. NCBI lineage: Eukaryota > Viridiplantae > Streptophyta > Magnoliopsida > Poales > Poaceae > Triticum > Triticum aestivum. The sequence goes on along the minus strand of NC_057811.1, from coordinate 245,984,575 downwards.
CTCGGTAATGCATCATCATAATGAGCTCAATATGTGACTAAGTAGTTAGTCACGGGATCATGCATTACGGAACGATTAAGGTGACTTGCCGGTAACGAGATTGAACGAGGTATTGGGATACCGACGATCGAATCTCGGGCAAGTAACGTACCGATTAACAAAGGGAATTGTATACGGGATTGCTTGAATCCTCGATGTCGTGGTTCATCCGATGAGATCATCGTGGAACATGTGGGAGCCAACATGGGTATCCAGATCCCGCTGTTGGTTATTGGCTAGAGAGCTGTGTCGGTCATGTATGCATGATTCCCAAACCCGTAGGGTCTACACACTTAAGGTTCGATGATGCTAGGGTTATAAGGAAGATTTGTATGTGATTACCGAATGTTCTTCGGAGTCCCAGATGAGATCCCGGATGTTACGAGGAGTTCCGGAATGGTCCGGAGGTGAAGATTTATATATGGGAAGTCATCATAGGGTCACCGGAAATATTCGAGGGTATACCGGTATTGTACCGGGACCACCGGAGGGGTTCCGGGGGTCCACCGGGAGGGGTTCCGGGGGTCCACCGGGAGGTTCCACCTGCCCCGGAGGGCCTTATGGGCTGTAGGTGGAAGGGAACCAGCCCCTAAGTGGGCTGGGCGCCATCCCCCCTAGGGCCCATGCGCCTAGGGTTGGGGGGAACCCTAAAGGGGGCGCCCCCCTTGCTTGGGGGGCAAGCCCCCTCCCCCTTGGCCGCCGCCCCCCTCTAGATCTCATCTAGAGGGGCTGGCCCCCTTCCCCCTTCTCCCTATAAATAGAGGGGTGGAGGGAGGGCTGCAGCACCACATCCAAGGCGCAGCCCCTCCCCTCCCCAACACCTCTCCTCCTCCGCGTGAGCTTGGCGAAGCCCTGCCGGAGAACTGCCACTCCATCACCACCACGCCGTCGTGCTGCTGTTGGAGCCCTCTTACTCAACCTCTCCCTCCTCCTTGCTGGATCAAGGTGCGGGAGACGTCACCGGGCTGCACGTGTGTTGAACGCGGAGATGCCGTTGTTCAGCACTAGGATCGGAATCCACCGTGATCTGAATCGCTACGAGTACGACTCCCTCATCCGCGTTCTTGCAACGCTTCCGTCTCACGATCTTCAACAGTATGAAGATGCACTCCCCTCTCTCTCGTTGCTAGTTACTCCATAGATTGATCTTGGTGATGCATAATTTTTTTTTAATTTCTGCAACGATCCCCAATAGTGGCATCATGAGCTAGGTCTATGCGTAGTTTCTATGCACGAGTAGAACACAAGTTGTTGTGGGCATCGATTTTGTCAATTTACTTGTCGTTACTAGTCTTATCTTGATTCGGTGGCATCGTGGGATGAAGCGGCCCGGACCGACCTTACACGTACGCTTACGTGAGACAGGTTCCACCGACTGACATGCACTAGTTGCATAAGGTGGCTAGCGGGTGTCTGTCTCTCCCACTTTAGTCGGATCGGATTTGATGAAAAGGGTCCTTATGAAGGGTAAATAGAAATTGGCATATCACGTTGTGGTTTTGGCGTAGGTAAGAAATGTTCTTGCTAGAAACCTATAGCAGCCACGTAAAAATTTGCAACAACAATTAGAGGACGTCTAACTTGTTTTTGCAGCATGTGTCATGTGATGTGATATGGCGAGAAGAATGTGATGAATGATATATGTGATGTATGAGATTGACCATGTTCTTGTAATAGGAATCACGACTTGCATGTCGATGAGTATGACAACCGGCAGGAGCCATAGGAGTTGTCTTAATTTATTTATGACCTGCGTGTCAACTGAAACGTCATGTAATTACTTTACTTTATTGCTAACCGTTAGCCATAGTAGTAGAAGTAATAGTTGGCGAGACAACTTCATGAAGACACGATGATGGAGATCATGATGATGGAGATCATGGTGTCATGCCGGTGACGATGATGATCATGGCGCCCCGAAGATGGAGATCAAAAGGAGCAAAATGATATTGGCCATATATCATGTCACTATTTGATTGCATCTGATGTTTATCATGTTTTACATCTTATTTGCTTAGAATGACGATGGCCTAAATAAGATGATCTCTCACTAAAATTTCAAGAATTGTGTTCCCCCTAACTGTGCACCGTTGCTAAAGTCCGTTGTTCCGAAGCACCACGTGATGATCGGGTGTGATAGGTCCTAACGTTCGCATACAACGGGTGTAAGCCAGATTTACACACACAATACACTTAGGTTGACTTGACGAGCCTAGCATGTACAGACATGGCCTCGGAAGACGGAAGACCGAAAGGTCGAACATGAGTCGTATAGAAGATACGATCAACATGAAGATGTACACCGATGATGACTAGTCCGTCTCACGTGATGATCGGACACGACCTAGTTGACTCGGATCATGTATCACTTAGATGACTAGAGGGATGTCTGTCTGAGTGGGAGTTCATTAATAATTTGATTAGATGAACTTAATTATCATGAACTTAGTCTAAAATCTTTACAATATGCCTTGTAGATCAAATGGCCCACGCTAATGTCAACCTCAACTTCAACACGTTCCTAGAGAAAACCAAGCTGAAAGACGATGGTAGCAACTATACGGACTGGGTCCGGAGCTTGAGGATCATCCTCATAGCTGCAAAGAAAGCATATGTCCTTGAAGCACCGCTAGGTGAAGCACCCGTCCCAGCAAACCAAGACGTTATGAACGCTTGGCAAACACGTGTTGATGATTACTCCCTGGTTCAATGCGGCATGTTTTACAGCTTAGAACCGGGGCTCCAAAAGCGTTTCGAGCAGCACGGAGCATATGAGATGTTCCAAGAGCTGAAAATGGTTTTCCAAGCTCATGCCCGGGTCGAGAGATATGAAGTCTCCGACAAGTTCTACAGTTGTAAGATGGAGGAGAATAGTTCCGTCAGCGAACACATACTCAAAATGTCTGGGTTGCACAACCGCTTGTCTCAGCTGGGAGTTAATCTCCCGGATGATGCAGTCGTTGACAGAATCCTTCAGTCGCTTCCACCTAGCTACAAGAGCTTTGTGATGAACTTCAATATGCAAGGGATGGAGAAAACCATTCCTGAGGTATATTCGATGCTGAAATCAGCGGAGGTGGAGATCAAAAAGGAACATCAAGTGTTGATGGTGAATAAGACCACTAAGTTCAAGAAAGGCAAGGGTAAAAAGAGCTTCAAGAAAGTCGACAAGGGAGTTGCCGCGCCCGGTAAGCAAGCTGCCGGGAAGAAGACAAAGAATGGACCCAAGCCTGAGACTGAGTGCTTTTATTGCAAGGGAAACGGTCACTGGAAGCGGAACTGCCCCAAGTACTTAGCAGACAAGAAGGCCGGCAACACCAAAGGTATATGTGATATACATGTTATTGATGTGTACCTTACCAGTACTCGTAGTAGCTCCTGGGTATTTGATACCGGTGCGGTTGCTCATATTTGTAACTCAAAACAGGAGCTGTGGAATAAGCGAAGACTCGCGAAGGACGAGGTGACGATGCACGTCAGGAATGGTTCCAAGGTCGATGTGATCGCCATCGGCACGCTACCTCTACATTTACCTACGGGATTAGTTTTAAACCTCAATAATTGTTATTTAGTGCCATCTTTGAGCATGAACATTGTATCTGGATCTCGTTTGATGCGAGATGGCTACTCATTTAAATCCGAGAATAATGGTTGTTCTATTTATATGAGAGATATGTTTTATGGTCATGCCCCGCTGGTCAATGGTTTATTCTTAATGAATCTCGAATGTGATGTTACACATATTCATAGTGTGAATGCCAAGAAATGTACGGTTGATAATGATAGTCCCACATACTTGTGGCACTGCCGCCTTGGTCACATTGGTGTCAAACGCATGAAGAAACTCCATGCAGATGGACTTTTGGAGTCTCTTGATTATGAATCATTTGACACGTGCGAACCATGCCTCATGGGAAAAATGACCAAGACTCCGTTCTCCGGAACAATGGAGCGAGGAACCAACTTATTGGAAATCATACATACTGATGTGTGTGGTCCAATGAGCGTTGAGGCTCGCGATGGCTATCGTTATGTTCTCACCCTCACTGATGACTTAAGTAGATATGGGTATCTCTACTTAATGAAACACAAGTCTGAGACCTTTGAAAAGTTCAAGGAATTTAAGAGTGAGGTTGAGAATCAACGTGACAGGAAAATAAAGTTCTTACGATCAGATCGTGGAGGGGAATATTTGAGTCACGAATTTGGCACACACTTCAGGAAATGTGGAATTGTTTCACAACTCACGCCGCCTGGAACACCTCAGCGTAATGGTGTGTCCGAACGTCATAATCGCACTCTATTGGATATGGTGCGATCTATGATGTCTCTTACCGATCTACCGCTATCATTTTGGGGGTATGCTTTAGAGACTGGCGCATTCACTTTAAATAGGGATCCGTCGAAATCCGTTGAGACGACACCGTATGAATTATGGTTTGGAAAGAAACCTAAGCTGTCGTTTCTTAAAGTTTGGGGATGCGATGCTTATGTCAAGAAACTTCAACCTGAAAAGCTCGAATCCAAGTTGGAAAAATGCGTCTTCATAGGATACCCTAAGGAAACCATAGGGTATACCTTCTACCTCAGATCCGAAGGCAAGATCTTCGTTGCCAAGAACGAGTCCTTTCTGGAGAAAGAGTTTCTCTCGAAAGAAGTGGGAGGAAAGTGGAACTTGATGAGATGACCCCTCTCGAACCAGAAAGTAGCGCAGCACAAGAAAATGTTTCTGTGGTGCCTGCACCGACTAGAGAGGAAGTTAATGATGACGATCATGATCAAGTTACCACTAAACTTCGTAGGTCCACAAGGACACGTTCCGCACCAGAGTGGTACGGCAACCCTGTCCTGGAAATCATGTTGTTGGAAAACGGTGAACCTTCGAACTATGAAGAAGCAATGGTGGGCCTAGATTCCAACAAATGGCTTGAAGCCATGAAATCCGAGATAGGATCCATGTATATGAAAACAAAGTATGGACTTTGACAGACTTGCCCAATGATCGGCGAGCGATAGAAAATAAATGGATCTTTAAGAAGAAGACGGGCGCGGATGGAAATGTTACCATCTATAAAGCTCGACTTGTCGCTAAGGGTTATCGACAAGTTCAAGGAGTTGACTACGATGAGACCTTCTCACCCGTAGCGAAGCTGAAGTCCGTCCGAATCAAGTTAGTAATTGCCGCATTCTACAATTATGAAATATGGGTTGCTATAAACACTAGTAAGTACACATCAATAACATGCATATCCAATATACCTTTGTTCACTTTGCCATCCTTCTTATCCACCAAATACTTGGGGTAGTTCCGCTTCCAGTGACCAGTCCCTTTGCAGTAGAAGCACTTAGTCTCAGGCTTAGGACCAGACTTAGGCTTCTTCACTTGAGCAGCAACTTGCTTGCCGTTCTTCTTGAAGTTCCCCTTCTTCCCTTTGCCTTTTTCTTGAAACTAGTGGTCTCTTCAATCATCAACACCTGATGTTTTTCTTGATTTCTACCTTCGTCAATTTCAGCATCACGAAGAGCTCGGGAATTACTTTCGTCATCCCTTGCATACTATAGTTCATCACAAAGTTCTACTAACTTGGTGATGGTGACTAGAGAATTCTGTCAATCACTATTTTATCTTGAAGATTAACTCCCACTTGATTCAAGCGATTGTAGTACCCAGACAATCTGAGCACATGCTCACTGCTTGAGCTATTCTCCTCCATCTTTTAGCTATAGAACTTGTTGGAGACTTCATATCACTCAACTCGGGTATTCGCTTGAAATATTAACTTCAACTCCTGGAACATCTCATATGGTCCATGACGTTCAAAACGTCTTTGAAGTCCCGATCCTAAGCCGTTAAGCATGGTGCACTAAACTATCAAGTAGTCATCATATTGAGCTAGCCAAACGTTCATAACGTCTGCATCTGCTCCTGCAATAGGTCTGTCACCTAGCGGTGCATCAAGGACATAATTTTTCTGTGCAGCAATGAGGATAATCCTCAGATCACGGATCCAATCCGCATCTTTGCTACTAACATCTTTCAACATAATTTTTCTCTAGGAACATATCAAAAAATAAACACAGGGAAGCAACAACGCGAGATATTGATCTACAACATAATTTGCAAAATATTATCAGGACTAAGTTCATGATAAATTCAAGTTCAATTAATCATATTACTTAAGAACTCCCACTTAGATAGACATCCCTCTAATCCTCTAAGTGATCACGTGATCCATATCAACTAAACCATGTCCGATCATCACGTGAGATGGAGTAGTTTCAATGGTGAACATCACTATGTTGATCATATCTACTATATGATTCACGCTCGACCTTTCGGTCTCCGTGTTCCGAGGCCATATCTGCATATGCTAGGCTCGTCAAGTTTAACCTGAGTATTCCGCGTGTGCAACTGTTTTGCACCCGTTGTATTTGAACATAGAGCCTATCACACCCGATCATCACGTGGTGTCTCAGCACGAAGAACTTTCGCAACGGTGCATACTCAGGGAGAACACTTTTATCTTGAAATTTTAGTGAGGGATCATCTTATAATGCTACCGTCAATCAAAGCAAGATAAGATGCATGAAAGATAAACATCACATGCAATTAATATAAGTGATATGATATGGCCATCATCATCTTGTGCTTGTGATCTCCATCTCCGAAGCACCGTCATGATCACCATCGTCACCGGCGCGATACCTTGATCTCCATCGTAGCATCGTTGTCATCTCGCCAACTATTGCTTTTACGACTATCGCTACCGCTTAGTGATAAAGTAAAACAATTACATGGCGATTGCATTTCATACAATAAAGCGACAACCATATGGCTCCTGCCAGTTGCCGATAACTCGGTTACAAAACATGATCATCTCATACAATAAAATATAGCATCATGTCTTGACCATATCACATCACAACATGCCCTGCAAAAACAAGTTAGACGTCCTCTACTTTGTTGTTACAAGTTTTACGTGGCTGCTATGGGCTTAGCAAGAACCGTTCTTACCTACGCATCAAAACCACAACGATAGTTTGTCAAGTTGGTGCTGTTTTAACCTTCGCAAGGACCGGGCGTAGCCACACTCGGTTCAACTAAAGTGAGAGAGACAGACACCCGCCAGTCATCTTTAAGCGACGAGTGCTCGCAACGGTGAAACCGGTCTCGCGTAAGCGTACGCGTAATGTTGGTCCGGGCCGCTTCATCTCACAATACCGCTGAACCAATGTATGACATGCTGGTAAGCAGTATGACTTATATCGCCCACAACTCACTTGTGTTCTACTCGTGCATAACATCAACGCATAAAACCAGGCTCGGATGCCACTGTTGGGGAACGTAGTAATTTCAATAAATTTCTACGCACACGCAAGATCATGGTGATGCATAGCAACGAGAGGGGAGAGTGTTGTCCACGTACCCTCGTAGACCGAAAGCGGAAGCGTTAACACAACGCGGTTGATGTAGTCGTACGTCTTCATGATCCGACCGATCAAGTACCGAACGCACGGCACCTCCGAGTTCAGCACACGTTCAGCTCGATGACGTCCCTCGAACTCCGATCCAGCCGAATGTTGAGGGAGAGTCTCGTCAGCACGACGGCGTGGTGACGATGATGATGTTCTACCGACGCAGGGCTTCGCCTAAGCTCCGCTACGATATTATCGAGGTGTAATATGGTGGACGGGGGCACCGCACACGGCTAAAAGATCGTTGATCAATTGTGTGTCTAGAGGTTCCCCCTGCCCCCGTATATAAAGGTGCAAGGGGGAGGCCGCCGGCCAAGTAGGAGAGGCGCGCCTAGGAGGAGTCCTACTCCTACTGGGAAGAGGTGGAGGGGAGGAAGGAAGGGGGGCGCCGCCCCCCTCTCCTTGTCCTATTCGGACTGGGGGGGAAGGGGCGCGCGGCCTTGCCCTGGCCTCCTCTCCTCTCTTCCACCTAGGCCCACTAAGGCCCATTAAGTTACCGGGGGGTTCCGGTAACCTCCCGGTACTCCGGAAAAATCCCGATTTCACCCGGAACACTTCCGATGTCCAAACATAGGCTTCCAATATATCAATCTTTATGTCTCGACCATTTTGAGACTCCTCGTCATGTCTGTGATCACATCCGGGACTCCAAACAACCTTAGGTACATCAAAACATATAAACTCATAATATAACTGTCATCGTAACGTTAAGCGTGCGGACCCTACGGGTTCGAGAACTATGTAGACATGACCGAGACACCTCTCCGGTCAATAACCAATAGCGGAACCTGGATGCTCATATTGGTTCCCACATATTCTACGAAGATCTATATCGGTCAGACCGCATAACAACATACGTTGTTCCCTTTGTCATCGGTATGTTACTTGCCCGAGATTCGATCGTCGGTATCTCGATACCAAGTTCAATCTCGTTACCGGCAAGTCTCTTTACTCGTTCCGTAATACATCATCCCGCAACTAACTCATTAGTTACAATGCTTGCAAGGCTTATAGTGATGTGCATTACCGAGTGGGCCCAGAGATACCTCTCCGACAATCGGAGTGACAAATCCTAATCTCGAAATACGCCAACCCAACAAGTACCTTTGGAGAGACCTGTAGAGCACCTTTATAATCACCCAGTTACGTTGTGATGTTGGGTAGCACACAAAGTGTTCCTCCGGTAAACGGGAGTTGCATAATCTCATAGTCATATGAACATGTATAAGTCATGAAGAAAGCAATAGCAACATACTAAACGATCGAGTGCTAAGCTAACGAAATGGGTCAAGTCAATCACATCATTCTCCTAATGATGTGATCCCGTTAATCAAATGACAACTCATGTCTATGGCTAGGAAACATAACCATCTTTGATCAACGAGCTAGTCAAGTAGAGGCATACTAGTGACACTCTGTTTGTCTATGTATTCACACATGTATCATGTTTCCGGTTAATACAATTCTAGCATGAATAATAAACATTTATCATGATATAAGGAAATAAATAATAACTTTATTATTATTGCCTCTAGGGCATATTTCCTTCAAGGTCATGGCCAACTGGCTTCCCATGGCCCTCACTGGCTCACCGCGCGCCTGGCTGGTCGACCTCCCCGGATCCACGGTGGCATCCTGGGAGGAGTTGCGCGGTCTCTTCGCTGCGCGCTACGCGGCGTCGGTGCACCACGCGGTTGCGGCCCTCCTCGGCGGCTCGCAAGCACCACCCTCGGATCGTCACATCAAGCCGTTCCTTCGCCAGATCGGCGCCACTTCCAAGCGCCCGGGGGCTCCGCCGGGATGGGCCGCGCACGAGGCCGATCTCACCTTCGACTCAGGGGATCATCCCATCTCCACCGTCGGCTCGGGTGTGCTCCCAATGCTTTGCACGCCCACCATCTGCAACGTGTCCGTCACCAAGATGCTCATCGACGGCGGCGCCGGCCTCAACATGCTCTCCGTCGAGGCCTTCAGCCTTCTCCACGTACCGCTCGAGCGGCTCCGCCCTAGCAAGCCTTTCTCAAGGGTTGGTGGAGGCCCCGTCCACTCCGTGGGGCGGATCCGCCTCCCTGTAACCTTCGGCACGCGCGACAACTACCGCACCGAGCTGGTCGACTTCGACATCGCTCGCATCGGCCTCCCGTACAACGCCATCCTCGGGTACCCGGCCCTGGCTCAGTTCATGGCGGCAACCCATCCGGCCTACAACCTCATGAAGATGCCCGGGAGCAAGGGTGTCCTCATAGTAGTTGGGGACGCCAAGGAAGCCCTAATGACGCTCAAGCTTGCCTTCAAGACCGCCGCGACGGCGCAGCCCGCCGCGACGGTGCAGCCCGCCGACGCGGACACCTCCAAGGCCAAGGGAGCCGCACCAACCAAGAAGAAGCAGTTGTTCACTCAAGACAAGGCAGAAACAAAGCAAGTGTCAGTCGAGGAGGATGGGTCCTTGGGGGCAACCTTTACCATAGGCGCCAACCTCGAGCCTGGTCAGGAGGAGGCGCTGGGGAAGTTCTTGCGCACAAACAAGGAAGTGTTCGCTTGGGAGCCCGATCAGTTGGTAGGGGTCCCAAGAGGGGTGATATAGCACCACCTGAAGGTGTGCCCCAACGTACGCCCCGTAAACCAGAGGGCGAGGCGGCAATCCATAGAGAAGCAAGCTTTCATCGTCCAAGAGACCCGCAAGTTGGAGGTTGCGGGTGTCATTCGCGAGGTACGGTATCCCGAGTGGCTGGCGAACCTAGTCGTCGTGCCCAAGAAAGGCGGGAAGGAGAGAATGTGCGTCGACTTCACCAACCTCAACAAGGCCTGCCCCCAAGATCCGTTCCCGCTTCCACGCATCGACCAGATCGTCGACTCCACCGCCGAGTGCGACTTGCTGTGCTTCCTGGATGCGTTCTCAAGATATCACCAGATCAAGATGGCGGTAGAAGATGCGGAGAAGACAGCCTTCCTGACCCCGTGCGGGGTGTACTGCTACACTTGCATGCCTTTCGGGCTGCGCAACGCGGGCGCAACCTTCCAGCGGCTCATGCACATCGCCTTGGGTCTGCAGCTTGGGAGAAACGCTGAAGCCTACGTCAATGACATCGTGGTGAAGTCTCGGGAGGCTAGAACCTTGATCCAAGACCTGGAGGAGACCTTTGAAAGTCTCCGCCAGGTGGACTTGCGTCTCAACCCGGAGAAGTGCGTGTTTGGCGTCCCTTCCGGCAAGCTGCTGGGCTTCCTTGTGTCCCACAGGGGGATCGAGGCCAACCCAGAGAAGGTCAAGGCCATTGAAGACATGAGTCCACCGCAAACCCTCAAGGAAATGCAAAAGGTTCCTGGACAGGTGACTGCGTTGGGATGCTTCATCTCCAAGCCGGGAGAGTGCACCCTACCTTTCTTCAAGCTGATGAAGAAGAAGGGCCCATTCGAGTGGACCCCAGAGGCCAACCAAGCGTTTCAAGACCTCAAGAGATACCTGACCAGCCCTCTAGTGATGGTGGCACCGCGACCTCTCGAGCCCCTAGTGCTTTAGCTTGCCACCACTCCCTACTCCGCCAGCGCGGCTCTAGTGGCGGTTCGGGAAGAACGCCAAGCCAAGGGCGCACCACGCCGAGCTACGCCCCCAGCAGGGACGGCGCATGACCAGGAGGGCGCCGCAAAGGCCGCAACTGCGGCATCAGAGGATCAACCTCAGCAGGGCGACGCCCCCGAGCCCGCAGGGACCCCGACAAGCGATCAGGCGTTGGGGGCTCCACCGCCTCAGGAGGCGCCCCAACTTCCGGAAGGCACAAGCCTCATCAGCGCACCTGCCCTCGTCGAACACCCGGTATACTTTGTCAGCACGGTGTTGCGGGATGCAAGAGTACGGTACCCCATGCCTCAGAAGCTCTTCCTCGCGCTCTTGGTGGCCTCGCGTAAGCTGCGGCATTACTTTCAAGGCCACCCCATCAAGGTCGTCTCAGCCTATCCACTGAAGAGGGTGCTCAGGAGCCCCAACTCCGCCGGGAGGGTCGCCGAGTGGAACATCGAGCTGCAGGCATTCCAGTTGGAGTTCAGCACCACCAGGCTCATCAAGGGAGCCGTGCTCGCTGATTTCGTGGCAGAATGGACGGACGCGCCGGCTCTTGAAATAGGCGAGGATCGGTCCCTCTCGCCAGGAAGTGAGGCGCCCGACGGCTGGGTCATGTATTTCGATGGTGCCTTCGCGCGCCAGGGCGCGGGAGCTGGAGCAATGCTCATCTCGCCCACTCAGGACAAGCTCTACTACGCCGTGCAGCTCTGCTTCCAGTAGGGCGAGAAGGTCTCCAACAACATTGCGGAGTACGAAGGCCTCATAGCCGGCCTGAAGGCCGCGGTGGCACTGGGGGTGAAGCGTCTCACCATCAGGGGTGACTCGCAGCTCCTCATCAACTTCTCCAACAAGGTATACGAGCCAAAGGACGAACACATGGAGGCATACCTTGCGGAAGTGCGCAAGATGGAGAAGCAGTTCCTGGGCCTGGAGTTGCAGCACGTGCCCCGAGGAACCAACAAGGAAGCCGACGACATCGCCAGAAGGGCATCCAAGCGACAGCCCCAAGAGCCTGGCGTCTTCGAGGAGTGGCTCTTCAAGCCATCGGCGACACCACCGCTTTCAAGGACAGCGCAGCCTCGGGAGGAGCTCCCGCAGCCACCTGCCACGAGAGCCCCAGCCTGTGGCCCGACTTCTGGAGCGCGTCTACTCTTGGCGCTCGAGCCCCAGGAGAGATGCTGGACCAAGGAATTCAAGGAATACCTAATGCAATGGATGCTGCCGGAGAAGGAGGAGGACGCGGAGCGTGTGGCCCGGCAAGCCACGGCATACTGCATCCAGGACGGTGAGTTATACAGAAAGCGGCCAAATGACGTTTCACTGCGTTGCATCTCCAGGGAACAGGGGAAGGAGCTGCTAGCCGACATACACGACAGGGACTGCGGGCACCACTCGTCGTCACGAACCCTCGTCGGCAAGGCATTCCGCAGCGGATTCTACTGGCCTACGGCGCTCAATGACGCAGCTGAGCTGGTGAGGTCCTGCGAGGCCTGCCATTTCCACGCCAAGCAAATCCATCAGCCAGCCCAGGGCCTACAGACCATTCCACTCTCGTGGCCGTTCGCAGTCTGGGGACTGGACATCCTGGGCAGGTTCCCTTGAGCGCCTGGGGGCTACCGATACCTCTACGTTGCAATCGACAAGTTCACCAAGTGGGCAGAGGTGGAAGCCGTCCGCACCATCCCAGCTGGCTCCGTGGTCAAGTTCATCAAGGGTCTCGTGAGCCGTTTTGGGGTCCCCAACCGCATCATCACCGATAATGGCTCGCAGTTCAACAGTAATCTCTTCAAAATGTACTGCACTAACCTTGGAACGCAGATTTGCTACGCTTCAGTGGCGCAACCCCGGAGCAATGGTCAAGCTGAACGCGCCAACGCGGAGGTCCTGAGAGGCCTCAAGACCAGGACCTTCAAGAAGAAGCTCGAAGCCTATGGCAGGGGTTGGCACGACGAGCTGCAGTCCATGCTGTGGTCCATCCGCACCACCTCCACCAAGCCAACGGGGGAGACCCCGTTCTTCCTCGTCTACGGAGCAGAAGCGGTCCTCCCTCACGAGGTCAAGCATCGCTCCGCACGGGTCCTGGCGTTTGATAAGACGCAGCAGGACGCCACGCGGGGGATGGACCTCGTGCTAGGGGAGGAACGCCGCTGCGAAGCTGCACTACGGGTGGCATGGTACCAGCAGGCGCTGCGGCGGTACCACTGTCGCAGCGTCCGCTCCAGGACGCTCGAGGTGGGTAACCTTGTCCTGAGGTGGGTGCTCTCCAGGGAAGGGCTGCATAAGCTCTCACCCATGTGGGAGGGCCCGTTCAAGGTCGTCCATGTCTCCAGGCTGGCGCCGCGCGCCTGGAGACACAGGACGGGGTACCCATCCAGAATGCCTGGAACATCCAGCACCTCCGGAAGTTCTACCCATGAAGAAAGGCTCAGCGCCTGTGAAGAAGGCCCAGTGCTTGTGAAGGTCTCCGCTCGTGACACTCTCACGTAATAATGAGTGGGGCTGTACACTCCCTGGAGCCTCAGGAGTGCCGCCCTCGGGCCTCGGGGGCTCCCTCCCACGTCCTAGTGGCAGCACTTAGCTCCGCTGGTAAGAAGACATGAAGACTAGACTAGGTGCCGGACGCGGCTTTTCATTTTCTTTCTGTAGTTGGCTCGCCCCTCTTTAATTGAAGTTTGCTTCTGGAGTTCTCCGCTGATTTGGTTCCGTCGCCTTCTGCCTCTGTTTCCGTCTTCAGTTTAGCCTGTACTCTCTCTTGCATTCCTCGCGAGGGGGCTCGAAGGTGCCCTCGTGAGCGTTTTTCCTTTTTCTGCCTTTCATCTGCTTTTCGCGAGGCACTCTCGTTCGAGCCCACAAGCTGGCGCACCTCTCCTAATCCGTGCCCCTCGGGTACCGCGATACGAAGCACTGGGTCAAGGCCAGCGGCGCCTGTGACCAAGGCTCGGGTGAACAATAAGCCTCCTGACGAATTTTTTGCATTTCCTAAGCGCCTACCAGGCCAAGCAGGCCTCGACAGGCACCAGGAAGCAAGCGCCTTGTGAGGAGGAAACTACTCCGAGCAAGTCAAGCTAAGTCATCTCTACATAAACGATGATGTTGCGACACAACACAGGAACGATAAACATAGCATAATAATTGAGAAACCATAGTTTGTTGCACGCCCCTCCAGGGCCCATACTGGTTTCTTTCTTTATACAGGAAGGAAAGGAAGAGCGAAATAAAAGTGGCACGTGACCCTACAGCGGTTCGCGAGGGTGGGGCCGAGCTCAGCCAGACCCCTCCTCGCGCTTCACGGAGGCGAGGCGACGAGACGACTCGCTGCCGCCTTCAAAGCGGGCACGGCGGCGTGGCGGCTAGTCGTAACCACCGCTGCTGGAGCTGTCGCCGGGGGAAGATCCGCCGTAGCTGGATGAGGTGTGGTCGGCACCAAGGGCGGGTTCGCCCTCATCCTCATCACGACCGTCGCCAAGGTCGAGCACCTCCTCGCAGTTGTTGACCTCGGGGCAGCACCCGGCGCGGCGACCATCTTCCCCAAACACCGTCATGTAGAGGGTCGCATCACCGTAATACTTGAAATGGAGGGTGCACCGCCTGCCCAGGCCGTGCGTGCGGGCAAACGTCTGCCAGCCGCGGGCCAGGGCTATGTTGCCCGCGACAGAGACTTCAACCGTGACCCAGGAAGCCCTGCTGCAGCAGCCGTCCGCCTGCACCCAGAGCCCACCTGGACCTGAGGCCGGCAGCTCGTCGGCGAAGAAGCGCGGGAGCTGAAGCCAGTTGCCGGCCGGGTTCTCCGACCAGACGACGAACTCCGGCAGCACCTCCGCCGAATGGAAGCGCGGCCTCGGCACGTCTCCCTTCATCAACAGGGCTGCCACGACCGGAGCGACCCCTGCCACGTGAAGTGGCACCGCCGCGGCTGCGGGGGGCCGCGGCGGGGGTCGCGGTGTGCTTGCGGGGACGGCCGCGTCCACGCTTGGGCACCGGAGAGCCGGGCCCCTCGCGAGGGGCCTTCCCCTTCTCCGTGGCGGAGAACCTCTTCGACGGTGCCATTGGTGTGGCTACTGGCAATGGATCAAAGGGGGACAAGCGAGTGGAATAGGAAGAGATGGGCGACGGGGCTCTGCCCCCTCCGCATTTATAGTAGAAGAAGGCCAACCAGCGCCCCCATGATCACAGGTAATGATGGTTTTTCCTTGCATGCAGCAGGGACTCGTCAAGTCAGGCAGTTGCCGAGGCAACGTGGGGAAGCGGAGACGCCCACGTCCAATCAATTGCCACGCGTCGACCAAGGCCGCAGGCTATTGGGGCCCGCGGTGCTCCACACTTGCCCTTTGGCTTCGCCTCGAAGCCAAGCCCGAGCGCGCCTTGGGCCCGGGGGCTACTGTTGGCGTTCTGGGAACGAGGGTCCCCAGACTTGCCTGCCTGCGGCCCACGGCATGGCTCTGCAAGCGGGCCCGTATGACCCATCTTCAGAAACAAGCATTCGAGACCCTCGCGAGGGGCCAAGCCTCGCCAGGCGGACAACACAAGACCTCCTCGGGAGCGGCCTCACCAGGCTGGCTCGCGAGGGGTGGAGAGATCAAGGCAAGGCAAGCCTCGCGAGGTTCCAATGACGTGAGCCATGACGATCGAGACTAGGCGGGCGATAGGCGGGTGCCAGCGCACGCAGTGTCCTTGCTCCCTCTTTGGTGCTAAGGAGGCAAGTGCATGCGAGGAGTGCCGATGCGTCAAGCAAAGGTTTCCATATCGGTGCAATGAGACCAAGACCAGAAGGACGGCAAGACGGAGGTCACCATGGAGCCCAAGGCGGTGTCACCACCAGAGCCTTTGGCAGGCGAAGACTGCTTTTGTCAGGATAGCTTGTACTAGCTGTCCCCTTTCAAATTGGCCGTTGTGGCATCCCTTCCCGCTCAATATTTGGGGAGAGGACTAGGGCCTCTATAAATAGGATTAGCCACCGCAGTAGGAGGCAACTGAGCCTCAGCCATCTCATCTTGGATTAGGTCCAACCCATCCTCACACCCACGAAGCACATGAACACCTCACCTCAGGAGGCTGTTCTTCCCCTTGTACTGTTCATCCTCAGCCCGAGAGGCAATCCACCACACCACACTGGAGTAGGGTATTACACCACAACGGTGGCCCGAACCAGTATAAATCTTGTGTCTCTTGTGTTGCGAGTTCGTCGAGCTAGCCTTTGAGATCGTAGCGAGATTGAGGGCGTGATTTGGTAGGGGAGATCTTCGTGCGCACCCCAGTGTTCGAACCTTGAGGCCTTTGCCGGAACCCGACATCCGACAGCTTCTCCTAGATAGATCTTGTGTGATCGTAGGTACAATTTTGAAATACAACGTTCCCCAACACGGTGTCCTCCTCTGGCCTGGCCCTGGCTGCGGCCGAGCAACTAGACTCGGTTGTGGTTGGGCCGGTGGCCGGGGGAGCGGCTACGCCGTCGCTGCCACCGCCGGCTGCGGCTCCGGTCAATGGGGTGCACGGGTCCGATCCTGCTAGGATGGCGCAGTTGCGTGGGCCAAGTTGGGACTGCGCAACCGCTAGCCCGGGACGCGCGTGGGCCAGTTTGCGGGGCTGTGGGCCTTCTGCACGGCGGCGGGCTGGGCTACCGGCCCATGAGGTGGCGGCGGCAGCGCGTTGGCCCAAGATGTGCTGGACGCGACTAATCGGGCCTGGTGCCTCGCCCCGGCTGATCCCACCCGTTGGATCTGGATCCAACGGGCCAGATCGGATCTGACTATGGGTGCGCCGGCTTCGGGCTGAGGTTGGCCAGTTCGGCCGTTTTGCTCGCGTGCTTCACTCCTCCTCCCTGCCGCCGCCTTCTATCCTTGCTCTCCCACCGCTGCTCTCGTCGCCGGTGGCCTCCCCCGCCCCCTCTCCCTCCTCGGCGTCTTCCCCGGCATCGCGCTCGTAGCTCGAAGTCCTCATGGCACGTGAGGCTGACGACGGGCAGCCGCGGCCTAGGAGGCCCCTGGATGCTGCGTCTGCGCGCCCTGACCCCAAGTCGTGCCGGTCCGGCCGCTCGCCGGCAACCTACGCTGGCACGTCACTCCGGCGGCCTCCCCCTCCTCGGGACCCGGCCAGGGACCCACGCCTGCCACTGCCGGGCTCTCCGGGAGATGCCCGACGCCGTGAAGCCGAGCGCCGGCGGTCGGACGACCTGGCGCAGGAGGATGCCCTCCGGTCTGAGCTGGAGGCCCGACCGCCGGGCGGGATGGGGTGGCCTCCTGGTCGGATGCCCCTCGGTGTATGGGCCACGGGCCTCGGACGACGACTGGCGCCGCTGCGGTTCGGATCGAGGCGATTCCTACGCCTCTCGTGGTGGCGCCTCCGAGCAGGGAGTGCACCGTGTGGATGCTGTGTGTGCGGACCGTGCTCCCGTGCCGGCTCTTCGTGAGGACCGTCACCCCTCCCGTGATGATGTTCCTGAGAGGCGCCGGGAGGACTCTCGTTCTGGGCGGCCTGCTTCCCCGCGTCGGCCCCTGGATGCTCCGGGTGCCGCGGTTCAGACTAACAAGAAGAAGAAGCACAAGAAGAAGAAGGCCCTGGGGGTGCCCGATAGTTCCACTCCGGTGGGTGCGTTGGAGCAGGCGGCTCCGGCGCTTCCCACTCGTGTCGGCCGCCCCAGGATCCGCGAGGAGACGATGTGCATCAACTGTGGCTGCACGGGGCACTTCTGCTCGGAGTGTGAGGCCACTCCCTGATGCCCTACGACCCTAGCCTACCTCGGGTATGGGACTGAGGGGGTGGTTTCTACTATGTGGATGCTGAGATTGAGGAGGAGGCGGTTAGGCCGCACTTGGCGACGGTCACTCTTGCCCCTGAGCAGGACTTGCCGTCTGGGGTGGTGATCTCGGCCGACCTCATCCAGGCTGAGCTCGCCGCCTGCATCGGCGACTTCCACGACTCCGCCTTCACTTGGTAGGTGACCGAGACGGCTCCCCTCGTCTTCTCGGTCCCTTTCCCCTCCGCTGAGCTGCTCCGTGTGTGTTCCCATGACGTCATCCATTGCCCCATCAACAAGTTCCCGATCTCTGTCTCTGCTGCTGCCGCAGAGGCTGACCCTGTGCCTCCTCTGGCTAAGGTGTGGGTCCTTGTCTACGGCTTGCCTCGAGGTGGCAGGTCGGTGCCGCGGGGTGGCAAGCTTGAGCACATCCTCAAGGTGATCTCTGAGCCGGTGGGCAAGCTGGTGACTGCCGACCTAGTGTCCTTCAAGGATGATCGCCCCGCCCGCATTGAGATTCTCTACCCCGCTCCGACAGAGATTGACGGTCTGTCCCTGGTTTTCTACTTCGGCACTAAGGGGAAGCGTCTGACCTTTGAGCTTGAGTCTTCGGACCCTGAGGAGCTACCTGGCTTGGCCCCTGCAGCCACTCTGCCTCGCCCGGATGATGGGCATGGTGGAGATGGAGGTTCTTCGGGGGGAGCTCATCCAGTGAGGATGATGATGATGATGAGGTTCCCCCAGCTGTGTCTGTTAGGCGACGTAGCTCAGTTTCCACTAGTGGCACTACAAGAAAAGACACATCCGTGACATTTGGGCCGAACGAATTTTTTCTGTCATACTTATGACACTTCTATGATGATAAATGTGACAAAACCCGGTATCATCATAGATGTGGTGGGGTCCTACTTCTATGACAAAAAATCATGAAAGAAAATGGGCTTTTCGTTCTGGGTGGGCCGGAGACGCAGCTGCATGACATTCTTTGGGCCGTCCATGACGGAAAAAACCGTGGTAGAAGCGAGGGCGAGGAAAATATCGGGGTGTTCCCGGTTACGGTGGGTGGTCGGGGCCGAGCGATGCGCGTTTCTCTCGTACACACACGCGCGTGGGTGCGAGGCGTTGGGCTCTAACTAAACCCGAGCGATTGCACTGCAGGCGACGCATTACTGAACCCGAGAGATCGATCGATGGCTGTTAACTGAACCCAATCGAGCGATTCCTTCGCTACTGCTGCTAACTGAAGCCGATCGATGCTGCCTCT